>NW_026682621.1:0-95451 GCF_030247185.1 Malaya genurostris
AAAATACCCATATTGCAAGGGTTTTCAAGGAATATCAACAAACCGGAAGTCGCCATCTTGAATTTCAAAACTACCTCAAACATCGTTTTCTAACATCTACTCATAAACCCCGTTCCGAAAATACCCATATTGCAAGGGTTTTCAAGAAATATCAACAAACCGGAAGTCGCCATCTTGAATTTCAAAACTACCTCAAACATCGTTTTCTGATATCTACTCATTAACCCCGTTTCGAAAATACCCATATTGCAAGAGTTTTCAAGGAATATCAACAAACCGGAAGTCGCCATCCTGAATTTCAAAACTACCTCAAACATCGTTTTCTGGCATCTACTCATCAATTCCGTTACGAAAATACCCATATTGCAAGAGTTTTCAAGGAATATCAACAAACCGGAAGTCGCCATCTTGAATTTCAAAACTACCTCAAACATCGTTTTCTGACATCTACTCATCAATTCCGTTCCGAAAATACCCATATTGCAAGAGTTTTCAAGGAATATCAATAAACCGGAAGTAGCCATCTTGAATTTCAAAACTACCTCAAATATCGTTTTCTGACATCTACTCATCTATTTCGTTCCGAAAATACCCATATTACAAGGGTTTTCAAGGAATATCAACAAACCGGAAGTCGCCATCTTGAATTTCAAAACTACCTCAAACATCGTTTTCTAACATCTACTCATAAACCCCGTTCCGAAAATACCCATATTGCAAGGGTTTTCAAGAAATATCAACAAACCGAAAGTCGCCATCTTGAATTTCAAAACTACCTCAAACATCGTTTTCTGATATCTACTCATTAACCCCGTTTCGAAAATACCCATATTGCAAGAGTTTTCAAGGAATATCAACAAACCGGAAGTCGCCATCCTGAATTTCAAAACTACCTCAAACATCGTTTTCTGGCATCTACTCATCAATTCCGTTCCGAAAATACCCATATTGCAAGGGTTTTCAAGGAATATCAACAAACCGGAAGTCGCCATCTTGAATTTCAAAACTACCTCAAACATCGTTTTCTAACATCTACCCATAAACCCCGTTCCGAAAATACCCATATTGCAAGGGTTTTCAAGAAATATCAACAAACCGGAAGTCGCCATCTTGAATTTCAAAACTACCTCAAACATCGTTTTCTGATATCTACTCATTAACCCCGTTTCGAAAATACCCATATTGCAAGAGTTTTCAAGGAATATCAACAAACCGGAAGTCGCCATCCTGAATTTCAAAACTACCTCAAACATCGTTTTCTGGCATCTACTCATCAATTCCGTTACGAAAATACCCATATTGCAAGAGTTTTCAAGGAATATCAACAAACCGGAAGTCGCCATCTTGAATTTCAAAACTACCTCAAACATCGTTTTCTAACATCTACTCATAAACCCCGTTCCGAAAATACCCATATTGCAAGAGTTTTCAAGAAATATCAACAAACCGGAAGTCGCCATCTTGAATTTCAAAACTACCTCAAACATCGTTTTCTGATATCTACTCATTAACCCCGTTTCGAAAATACCCATATTGCAAGAGTTTTCAAGGAATATCAACAAACCGGAAGTCGCCATCCTGAATTTCAAAACTACCTCAAACATCGTTTTCTGGCATCTACTCATCAATTCCGTTCCGAAAATACCCATATTGCAAGGGTTTTCAAGGAATATCAACAAACCGGAAGTCGCCATCTTGAATTTCAAAACTACCTCAAACATCGTTTTCTGACATCTACTCATCTATTCCGTTCCGAAAATACCCATATTGCAAGGGTTTTCAAGGAATATCAACAAACCGGAAGTCGCCATCTTGAATTTCAAAACTACCTCAAACATCGTTTTCTGACATCTACTCATCAATTCCGTTCCGAAAATACCCATATTGCAAGAGTTTTCAAGGAATATCAACAAACCGGAAGTAGCCATCTTGAATTTCAAAACTACCTCAAATATCGTTTTCTGACATCTACTCATCTATTTCGTTCCGAAAATACCCATATTACAAGGGTTTTCAAGGAATATCAACAAACCGGAAGTCGCCATCTTGAATTTCAAAACTACATCAAACATCGTTTTCTGGCATCTACTCATCAATTCCGTTACGAAAATACCCATATTGCAAGAGTTTTCAAGGAATATCAACAAACCGGAAGTCGCCATCTTGAATTTCAAAACTACCTCAAACATCGTTTTCTAACATCTACTCATAAACCCCGTTCCGAAAATACCCATATTGCAAGGGTTTTCAAGAAATATCAACAAACCGGAAGTCGCCATCTTGAATTTCAAAACTACCTCAAACATCGTTTTCTGACATCTACTCATCAATTCCGTTCCGAAAATACCCATATTGCAAGAGTTTTCAAGGAATATCAACAAACCGGAAGTAGCCATCTTGAATTTCAAAACTACCTCAAATATCGTTTTCTGACATCTACTCATCTATTTCGTTCCGAAAATACCCATATTACAAGGGTTTTCAAGGAATATCAACAAACCGGAAGTCGCCATCTTGAATTTCAAAACTGCCTCAAACATCGTTTTCTAACATCTACTCATAAACCCCGTTCCGAAAATACCCATATTGCAAGAGTTTTCAAGGAATATCAACAAACCGGAAGTAGCCATCTTGAATTTCAAAACTACATCAAACATCGTTTTCTGGCATCTACTCATCAATTCCGTTACGAAAATACCCATATTGCAAGAGTTTTCAAGGAATATCAACAAACCGGAAGTCGCCATCTTGAATTTCAAAACTACATCAAACATCGTTTTCTGGCATCTACTCATCAATTCCGTTACGAAAATACCCATATTGCAAGAGTTTTCAAGGAATATCAACAAACCGGAAGTCGCCATCTTGAATTTCAAAACTACCTCAAACATCGTTTTCTAACATCTACTCATAAACCCCGTTCCGAAAATACCCATATAGCAAGAGTTTTCAAGGAATATCAACAAACCGGAAGTAGCCATCTTGAATTTCAAAACTACCTCAAACATCGTTTTCTAACATCTACTCATAAACCCCGTTCCGAAAATACCCATATTGCAAGAGTTTTCAAGGAATATCAACAAACCGGAAGTAGCCATCTTGAATTTCAAAACTACCTCAAATATCGTTTTCTGACATCTACTCATCTATTTCGTTCCGAAAATACCCATATTACAAGGGTTTTCAAGGAATATCAACAAACCGGAAGTCGCCATCTTGAATTTCAAAACTACCTCAAACATCGTTTTCTGGCATCTACTCATCAATTCCGTTACGAAAATACCCATATTGCAAGAGTTTTCAAGGAATATCAACAAACCGGAAGTCGCCATCTTGAATTTCAAAACTACCTCAAACATCGTTTTCTAACATCTACTCATAAACCCCGTTCCGAAAATACCCATATAGCAAGAGTTTTCAAGGAATATCAACAAACCGGAAGTAGCCATCTTGAATTTCAAAACTACCTCAAACATCGTTTTCTAACATCTACTCATAAACCCCGTTCCGAAAATACCCATATTGCAAGAGTTTTCAAGGAATATCAACAAACCGGAAGTAGCCATCTTGAATTTCAAAACTACCTCAAATATCGTTTTCTGACATCTACTCATCTATTTCGTTCCGAAAATACCCATATTACAAGGGTTTTCAAGGAATATCAACAAACCGGAAGTCGCCATCTTGAATTTCAAAACTACCTCAAACATCGTTTTCTGATATCTACTCATTAACCCCGTTTCGAAAATACCCATATTGCAAGAGTTTTCAAGGAATATCAACAAACCGGAAGTCGCCATCTTGAATTTCAAAACTACATCAAACATCGTTTTCTGGCATCTACTCATCAATTCCGTTACGAAAATACCCATATTGCAAGAGTTTTCAAGGAATATCAACAAACCGGAAGTCGCCATCTTGAATTTCAAAACTACCTCAAACATCGTTTTCTAACATCTACTCATAAACCCCGTTCCGAAAATACCCATATTGCAAGAGTTTTCAAGGAATATCAACAAACCGGAAGTCGCCGTCTTGAATTTCAAAACTACCTCAAACATCGTTTTCTGACATCTACTCATCTATTCCGTTCCGAAAATACCCATATTGCAAGGGTTTTCAAGGAATATCAACAAACCGGAAGTCGCCATCTTGAATTTCAAAACTACCTCAAACATCGTTTTCTGACATCTACTCATCAATTCCGTTCCGAAAATATCCATATTGCAAGAGTTTTCAAGGAATATCAACAAACCGGAAGTAGCCATCTTGAATTTCAAAACTACTGCAAACTGAATTTCAAAACTACATCAAACATCGTTTTCTGGCATCTACTCATCAATTCCGTTACGAAAATACCCATATTGCAAGAGTTTTCAAGGAATATCAACAAACCGGAAGTCGCCATCTTGAATTTCAAAACTACCTCAAACATCGTTTTCTAACATCTACTCATAAACCCCGTTCCGAAAATACCCATATAGCAAGAGTTTTCAAGGAATATCAACAAACCGGAAGTAGCCATCTTGAATTTCAAAACTACCTCAAACATCGTTTTCTAACATCTACTCATAAACCCCGTTCCGAAAATACCCATATTGCAAGAGTTTTCAAGGAATATCAACAAACCGGAAGTAGCCATCTTGAATTTCAAAACTACCTCAAATATCGTTTTCTGACATCTACTCATCTATTTCGTTCCGAAAATACCCATATTACAAGGGTTTTCAAGGAATATCAACAAACCGGAAGTCGCCATCTTGAATTTCAAAACTACATCAAACATCGTTTTCTGGCATCTACTCATCAATTCCGTTACGAAAATACCCATATTGCAAGAGTTTTCAAGGAATATCAACAAACCGGAAGTCGCCATCTTGAATTTCAAAACTACCTCAAACATCGTTTTCTAACATCTACTCATAAACCCCGTTCCGAAAATACCCATATAGCAAGAGTTTTCAAGGAATATCAACAAACCGGAAGTAGCCATCTTGAATTTCAAAACTACCTCAAACATCGTTTTCTAACATCTACTCATAAACCCCGTTCCGAAAATACCCATATTGCAAGAGTTTTCAAGGAATATCAACAAACCGGAAGTAGCCATCTTGAATTTCAAAACTACCTCAAATATCGTTTTCTGACATCTACTCATCTATTTCGTTCCGAAAATACCCATATTACAAGGGTTTTCAAGGAATATCAACAAACCGGAAGTCGCCATCTTGAATTTCAAAACTACCTCAAACATCGTTTTCTGATATCTACTCATTAACCCCGTTTCGAAAATACCCATATTGCAAGAGTTTTCAAGGAATATCAACAAACCGGAAGTCGCCATCTTGAATTTCAAAACTACATCAAACATCGTTTTCTGGCATCTACTCATCAATTCCGTTACGAAAATACCCATATTGCAAGAGTTTTCAAGGAATATCAACAAACCGGAAGTCGCCATCTTGAATTTCAAAACTACCTCAAACATCGTTTTCTAACATCTACTCATAAACCCCGTTCCGAAAATACCCATATTGCAAGAGTTTTCAAGGAATATCAACAAACCGGAAGTCGCCGTCTTGAATTTCAAAACTACCTCAAACATCGTTTTCTGACATCTACTCATCTATTCCGTTCCGAAAATACCCATATTGCAAGGGTTTTCAAGGAATATCAACAAACCGGAAGTCGCCATCTTGAATTTCAAAACTACCTCAAACATCGTTTTCTGACATCTACTCATCAATTCCGTTCCGAAAATATCCATATTGCAAGAGTTTTCAAGGAATATCAACAAACCGGAAGTAGCCATCTTGAATTTCAAAACTACTGCAAACTGAATTTCAAAACTACATCAAACATCGTTTTCTGGCATCTACTCATCAATTCCGTTACGAAAATACCCATATTGCAAGAGTTTTCAAGGAATATCAACAAACCGGAAGTCGCCATCTTGAATTTCAAAACTACCTCAAACATCGTTTTCTAACATCTACTCATAAACCCCGTTCCGAAAATACCCATATAGCAAGAGTTTTCAAGGAATATCAACAAACCGGAAGTAGCCATCTTGAATTTCAAAACTACCTCAAACATCGTTTTCTAACATCTACTCATAAACCCCGTTCCGAAAATACCCATATTGCAAGAGTTTTCAAGGAATATCAACAAACCGGAAGTAGCCATCTTGAATTTCAAAACTACCTCAAATATCGTTTTCTGACATCTACTCATCTATTTCGTTCCGAAAATACCCATATTACAAGGGTTTTCAAGGAATATCAACAAACCGGAAGTCGCCATCTTGAATTTCAAAACTACCTCAAACATCGTTTTCTGATATCTACTCATTAACCCCGTTTCGAAAATACCCATATTGCAAGAGTTTTCAAGGAATATCAACAAACCGGAAGTCGCCATCTTGAATTTCAAAACTACATCAAACATCGTTTTCTGGCATCTACTCATCAATTCCGTTACGAAAATACCCATATTGCAAGAGTTTTCAAGGAATATCAACAAACCGGAAGTCGCCATCTTGAATTTCAAAACTACCTCAAACATCGTTTTCTAACATCTACTCATAAACCCCGTTCCGAAAATACCCATATTGCAAGAGTTTTCAAGGAATATCAACAAACCGGAAGTCGCCGTCTTGAATTTCAAAACTACCTCAAACATCGTTTTCTGACATCTACTCATCTATTCCGTTCCGAAAATACCCATATTGCAAGGGTTTTCAAGGAATATCAACAAACCGGAAGTCGCCATCTTGAATTTCAAAACTACCTCAAACATCGTTTTCTGACATCTACTCATCAATTCCGTTCCGAAAATATCCATATTGCAAGAGTTTTCAAGGAATATCAACAAACCGGAAGTAGCCATCTTGAATTTCAAAACTACCTCAAATATCGTTTTCTGACATCTACTCATCTATTTCGTTCCGAAAATACCCATATTACAAGGGTTTTCAAGGAATATCAACAAACCGGAAGTCGCCATCTTGAATTTCAAAACTACCTCAAACATCGTTTTCTGATATCTACTCATTAACCCCGTTTCGAAAATACCCATATTGCAAGAGTTTTCAAGGAATATCAACAAACCGGAAGTCGCCATCTTGAATTTCAAAACTACATCAAACATCGTTTTCTGGCATCTACTCATCAATTCCGTTACGAAAATACCCATATTGCAAGAGTTTTCAAGGAATATCAACAAACCGGAAGTCGCCATCTTGAATTTCAAAACTACCTCAAACATCGTTTTCTAACATCTACTCATAAACCCCGTTCCGAAAATACCCATATTGCAAGAGTTTTCAAGGAAAATCAACAAACCGGAAGTAGCCATCTTGAATTTCAAAACTACCTCAAACATCGTTTTCTGACATCTACTCATCAATTCCGTTCCGAAAATATCCATATTGTAAGGGTTTTCAAGGAATATCGAGAAACCGGAAGTCGCCATCTTGGATCTCAGAACCACTTCAAACATCCTTTTGTGATATGTACACCTTAACCCCGTTCCGAAAATAACCATATTGTAAGGATTATTTAGGAATATCAACTAACCGGAAGTCGCCATCTAGAATTTCAAAACTACCTCAAACCTAGTTTTCTAGCATCTACTCATCAATTCCGTTCCCAAAATACCCATATTGCAAGGGTTTTCAAGGAATATCAACAAACCGGAAGTCGCTATCTTGAATTTCAAAACTACCTCAAACATCGTTTTCTAACATCTACTCATAAACCCCGTTCCGAAAATACCCATATTGCAAGAGCTTTCAAGGAATATCAACAAACCGGAAGTAGCCATTTTGAATTTCAAAACTACCTCAAATATCGTTTTCTGACATCTACTCATCTATTTCGTTCCGAAAATACCCATATTACAAGGGTTTTCAAGGAATATCAACAAACCGGAAGTCGCCATCTTGAATTTCAAAACTACCTCAAACATCGTTTTCTGATATCTACTCATTAACCCCGTTTCGAAAATACTCATATTGCAAGGGTTTTCAAGGAATATCAACAAACCGGAAGTCGCCATCTTGAATTTCAAAACTACCTCAAACATCGTTTTCTGACATCTACTCATCAATTCCGTTACGAAAATACCCATATTGCAAGAGTTTTCAAGGAATATCAACAAACCGGAAGTCGCCATCTTGAATTTCAAAACTACCTCAAACATCGTTTTCTGATATCTACTCATTAACCCCGTTTCGAAAATACCCATATTGCAAGAGTTTTCAAGGAATATCAACAAACCGGAAGTCGCCATCTTGAATTTCAAAACTACATCAAACATCGTTTTCTGGCATCTACTCATCAATTCCGTTACGAAAATACCCATATTGCAAGAATTTTCAAGGAATATCAACAAACCGGAAGTCGCCATCTTGAATTTCAAAACTACCTCAAACATCGTTTTCTAACATCTACTCATAAACCCCGTTCCGAAAATACCCATATTGCAAGAGTTTTCAAGGAAAATCAACAAACCGGAAGTAGCCATCTTGAATTTCAAAACTACCTCAAACATCGTTTTCTGACATCTACTCATCAATTCCGTTCCGAAAATATCCATATTGTAAGGGTTTTCAAGGAATATCGAGAAACCGGAAGTCGCCATCTTGGATTTCAGAACCACTTCAAACATCCTTTTGTGATATGTACACCTTAACCCCGTTCCGAAAATAACCATATTGTAAGGATTATTTAGGAATATCAACTAACCGGAAGTCGCCATCTAGAATTTCAAAACTACCTCAAACCTAGTTTTCTAGCATCTACTCATCAATTCCGTTCCCAAAATACCCATATTGCAAGGGTTTTCAAGGAATATCAACAAACCGGAAGTCGCCATCTTGAATTTCAAAACTACCTCAAACATCGTTTTCTAACATCTACTCATAAACCCCGTTCCGAAAATACCCATATTGCAAGAGCTTTCAAGGAATATCAACAAACCGGAAGTAGCCATTTTGAATTTCAAAACTACCTCAAATATCGTTTTCTGACATCTACTCATCTATTTCGTTCCGAAAATACCCATATTACAAGGGTTTTCAAGGAATATCAACAAACCGGAAGTCGCCATCTTGAATTTCAAAACTACCTCAAACATCGTTTTCTGATATCTACTCATTAACCCCGTTTCGAAAATACCCATATTGCAAGAGTTTTCAAGGAATATCAACAAACCGGAAGTCGCCATCTTGAATTTCAAAACTACATCAAACATCGTTTTCTGGCATCTACTCATCAATTCCGTTACGAAAATACCCATATTGCAAGAGTTTTCAAGGAATATCAACAAACCGGAAGTCGCCATCTTGAATTTCAAAACTACCTCAAACATCGTTTTCTAACATCTACTCATAAACCCCGTTCCGAAAATACCCATATTGCAAGAGTTTTCAAGGAATATCAACAAACCGGAAGTCGCCGTCTTGAATTTCAAAACTACCTCAAACATCGTTTTCTGACATCTACTCATCTATTCCGTTCCGAAAATACCCATATTGCAAGGGTTTTCAAGGAATATCAACAAACCGGAAGTCGCCATCTTGAATTTCAAAACTACCTCAAACATCGTTTTCTAACATCTACTCATAAACCCCGTTCCGAAAATACCCATATTGCAAGAGCTTTCAAGGAATATCAACAAACCGGAAGTAGCCATCTTGAATTTCAAAACTACCTCAAATATCGTTTTCTGACATCTACTCATCTATTTCGTTCCGAAAATACCCATATTACAAGGGTTTTCAAGGAATATCAACAAACCGGAAGTCGCCATCTTGAATTTCAAAACTACCTCAAACATCGTTTTCTGATATCTACTCATTAACCCCGTTTCGAAAATACTCATATTGCAAGGGTTTTCAAGGAATATCAACAAACCGGAAGTCGCCATCTTGAATTTCAAAACTACCTCAAACATCGTTTTCTGACATCTACTCATCAATTCCGTTACGAAAATACCCATATTGCAAGAGTTTTCAAGGAATATCAACAAACCGGAAGTCGCCATCTTGAATTTCAAAACTACCTCAAACATCGTTTTCTGATATCTACTCATTAACCCCGTTTCGAAAATACCCATATTGCAAGAATTTTCAAGGAATATCAACAAACCGGAAGTCGCCATCTTGAATTTCAAAACTACCTCAAACATCGTTTTCTAACATCTACTCATAAACCCCGTTCCGAAAATACCCATATTGCAAGAGTTTTCAAGGAAAATCAACAAACCGGAAGTAGCCATCTTGAATTTCAAAACTACCTCAAACATCGTTTTCTGACATCTACTCATCAATTCCGTTCCCAAAATACCCATATTGCAAGGGTTTTCAAGGAATATCAACAAACCGGAAGTCGCCATCTTGAATTTCAAAACTACCTCAAACATCGTTTTCTAACATCTACTCATAAACCCCGTTCCGAAAATACCCATATTGCAAGAGCTTTCAAGGAATATCAACAAACCGGAAGTAGCCATTTTGAATTTCAAAACTACCTCAAATATCGTTTTCTGACATCTACTCATCTATTTCGTTCCGAAAATACCCATATTACAAGGGTTTTCAAGGAATATCAACAAACCGGAAGTCGCCATCTTGAATTTCAAAACTACCTCAAACATCGTTTTCTGATATCTACTCATTAACCCCGTTTCGAAAATACCCATATTGCAAGGGTTTTCAAGGAATATCAACAAACCGGAAGTCGCCATCTTGAATTTCAAAACTACCTCAAACATCGTTTTCTAACATCTACTCATAAACCCCGTTCCGAAAATACCCATATTGCAAGAGTTTTCAAGGAATATCAACAAACCGGAAGTCGCCATCTTGAATTTCAAAACTACCTCAAATATCGTTTTCTGATATCTACTCACCTATTTCGTTCCGAAAATACCCATATTACAAGGGTTTTCAAGGAATATCAACAAACCGGAAGTCGCCATCTTGAATTTCAAAACTACCTCAAACATCGTTTTCTGATATCTACTCATTAACCCCGTTTCGAAAATACCCATATTGCAAGAGTTTTCAAGGAATATCAACAAACCGGAAGTCGCCATCTTGAATTTCAAAACTACCTCAAACATCGTTTTCTGATATCTACTCATTAACCCCGTTTCGAAAATACCCATATTGCAAGAGTTTTCAAGGAATATCAACAAACCGGAAGTCGCCATCTTGAATTTCAAAACTACATCAAACATCGTTTTCTGGCATCTACTCATCTATTCCGTTCCGAAAATACCCATATTGCAAGGGTTTTCAAGGAATATCAACAAACCGGAAGTCGCCATCTTGAATTTCAAAACTACCTCAAACCTCGTTTTCTGATATCTACTCATCTATTCCGTTCCGAAAATACCCATTTTACAAGGGTTTTCAAGGAATATCAACAAACCGGAAGTCGCCATCTTGAATTTCAAAACTACCTCAAACATCGTTTTCTGACATCTACTCATCAATTCCGTTCCGAAAATATCCATATTGCAAGGGTTTTCAAGGAATATCAACAAACCGGAAGTCGCCATCTTGAATTTCAAAACTACCTCAAACATCGTTTTCTGACATCTACTTATCAATTCCGTTTCGAAAATACCCATATTGCAAGAGTTTTCAAGGAATATCAACAAACCGGAAGTCGCCATCCTGAATTTCAAAACTAACTCAAACATCGTTTTCTGGCATCTACTCATCAATTCCGTTCCGAAAATACTCATATTGCAAGGGTTTTCAAGGAATATCAACAAACCGGAAGTCGCCATCTTGAATTTCAAAACTACCTCAAACATCGTTTTCTGACATCTACTCATCTATTCCGTTCCGAAAATACCCATATTACAAGGGTTTTCAAGGAATATCAACAAACCGGAAGTCGCCATCTTGAATTTCAAAACTACCTCAAACATCGTTTTCTGACATCTACTCATCAATTCCGTTCCGAAAATATCCATATTGTAAGGGTTTTCAAGGAATGTCGAGAAACCGGAAGTCGCCATCTTGGATTTCAGAACCACTTCAAACATCGTTTTCCGACATCTACTCATCAATTCCGTTCCGAAGATACCCATATTGTTAGGAGTTTTAGGCAATCTCAATAAACCGGAAGCCGCCATCTTGAATTTTGAAACGAACCCAAACATCATTTTCTTGCACTTACTCTTCACATCCGTTTCGAAAATTAACATATGATGCGCGGTTTCCACAATAATCACACAAAACTTTTTTTACGATGTAAATTCCAAATAACGTAAACTTTTTAACGAACCAAATCCCAAATAACGTAAACTTTTTTTACGAACCAAATCCCAAATAACGTAAATTTTTTCTACGAACTACCTCTTTTCACGAACCCCCGTTTAGTTCGTAATGTCCTGTTTACACTTCTGCTGGCTGCCAGCATGCTGGTGTCAGTGTACTGCTCTCTTAGGCAGAGATGCCAGGTAAAAATTTCAAATGTCTGCAGACAGGGTCTGTAAATCTGAAAAAAAATCTGCAGTCAGCAAGTATGGCTTGCTGGCAGCAATTTCTCTATAAAGTATGACATGCAAAACTGACTTGGCGAGCAAAAAAAAAAAAAGGTCGCGGAAATTTCAAATTTTTCTGTAAATATAGATGAAAGTCAGCGAGAATTTCAAAAGTCTGTAAAAATCTGCGAGAATTTCAAAAGTCTGCAAAAGTCTGCACAACAAAAAATGTCTGCAGCACTATACCCCAAATCTGCAGATTTACAGACAAATCTGCAGACCTGGCATCTCTGCTCTTAGGAAAAAACGTTCAACTGTGGTCCAATGATCCAAAGTATTAGACCAACGAAGAACCACCGTTGAACGTTTTTTTCCTAAGAGGGCAGTACACTGACACCAGCATCCTGGTAGCCAGCAGAAGTGTAAACGGGGCATAAATGGAGGTTTCGGTGTACTACTTTGGTATTTAATCCAGTCAATATTTTTAGTCAAATCATATGGAATATTAACTGAATTAGCAATGCCTTTGTTACTGCTAATTGAGATGATGATTGGTAAATGATCGCTACCGTGTAAATCAGGGAATACTTTCCAGGTGCAATCTAGTCGAATTGAAGTCGAGCAAAAAATAAATCTAATGCATTTGGACGTGCAGGAGGTCTTGGGATCCGTGTCATGCTACCCATATTCAATACTGTCATGTTGAAATTATCGCAAATATTATATATCTATCAAATATTAGTTATCATTGTAAACGGAACCCCACATCATTCCGTGTGAATTGAAATCTGCTAAAATCAAACGTGGAGCAGGAAGGGCTTCGACAATTTCATAAAGCTGTCGTTGTCCAACTTGAGCTCTTGGAGGAATATATACCGAAGCAATGCAAATGTCCTTTCCTTTAATGTTTATTTGACAAGCAACAACTTCTATACTAGAAGTCGAAGGAATGTTTAATCTATAAAAGGAATAACATTTCTTAATTCCTAAAAGCACTCCACCATACGGGGAGTCTCTATCGAGACGTATAATGTTAAAGTCATTAAAATTTAAGGCTATGTTTGATATAAGCCATGTTTCGCACAAAGCAAATACATCACATTTTTGACTATGCAACAAAACTTTAAATGAATCAAGTTTTGGCATGATGCTTCGACAATTCCACAGCAGAACAGTGATTGAATCATTTGCGGCGGACGATAAATTATCCATCAAATGATAAAAAACCTGAAAGAACTGGCCATTGAGCTGATAACTGTTTCAAAAAAGTTCTAGCTATTGGAAGGAATGCCCTTGTGATAGTCTTTAGAGGTTCAGAAATATTGAATGCTGCGAAAATCCATTCTACAATTTCCGAAAACTTCAGTAATCCCGATGGTGGCTTTGAAACGGAGCCTTGTGCTAGTTCCTGGATTGGTTTGTGAATTTGACAAACCAGGAGGCACAGTTTTTGGTTTTAAATTTGGCTTTTTAGATTTAACACGGGTATCTTTTTTTGAAGGTGTAATTTTAGGTGTCTTTTTTGGTATTTTGTGGTTTGTTAATCTCCTCTTAACAGACCCTTGAGGAGTGACAAACGAGGTATCTTCACTATTTCCGTCAGAGTCAGATTCCTCTGGCTCCGTAAGATTTGAAAAACCGTTTTCGGATTCCAAAGGTGGGACATAAATGATCGTTTTGAGCATTTCTGCATATGTGCGCTTAGACCGTGCTTTTAAAGCGAGTATCATTACTCCCTCAAGCATGGAGTTTTTAAAACGTCCAACTCCATGCTCAAGCAACTCTTTAACCGAAAGACCCGCTTCGGTGATAACAGCGTCTATTTCAACGTCTTTCGAAGGAATATATACGCGATATTCGCGGGTGAATAATTCACAAACAACAATCACGTTAGCCTGTTTTAAGGAATCGACTACAACGCGGATCTTGTATAACATGCTACTTGGAAAGTGTCATATACCATTCGACTCAGTTCATCGAGCTGAGCAATATCTGTGTGTGTGTTTTTTTTACAAGATGAAATGCAATTTACGCACGGAGTGTGGGACTCTCCACAGGACTACCCAACTGTTAATTGGAACTACCCACTAAAACACCTTGGATCTCCAATCCTACTTCCCCGGTACCAACGCTAGGAATTACTTCGGGGTGGAAGGCTATTGGTGCTCACAGCACCCTCCCAGATTTATGCAGAATGGGGATCAGCATCCTGCTCTCGAGGGATCGACCAGTTGGATGACGAAGTCGGTCCAGTGATGCCGGTTGGAGGGTAACTTCCGGTTCACTGACGCCTCGACGACCCAAAACTGATGCTACGTTGCGAAACTACTGGACTAGTCTCCGCCAAAAGATCTAGTCTACACCGACGGAGGGTTCCCCGACGAGGGAATCAGGAATCAGGAATCAGAACAAATCGGCTCAAATGGCACGTTCCCCTTGATATTTGGAGATTTGTGCCTTGCCATCAATTTGTTTTTAGCATCATTTTCCCGATATATAAGAGGGAAGGATTGAAAGGAAATGGTAAGGGTTGGACTAAGAGGATGGGAAAAATTGACGACACAAAAACACATAAAAGCAGAAGTAAATTCTGCACCCCTAAGGGATGCTGAACAATCTGCTGAGGATCACATTTAGTGGAAACAAGGAAATTCTGAACCTCTATGAGGTCCCGAACAGTCTGCTGTTAATAAAACCTCCAACCCCCGAGAGGATTTAGAGATCTTACAAAAGCGACACCATTCTGCACTCCCGGAAGAATGCAGAACGACTCGCAGTATGTACGAGCAGAAGTAAATTCGGTACCCCCCAAAGGATGCCAAACAATCAGCTAAACCCTATTTAAGGTGAATACAAAAGGGATTCATTCACTCCAGGAAGAACGATGAACCCTTCTGACTATAGCTCCTTACCACATTGGGTGAGAAACGAGAGAATATCCTTCAATTTTAGCTCCGCATACACAGACTCAACCATGTATGGAGAACCAAAAACCCGGATACGTAGCTGCGTCAATGCGGGACAGTTACACATCAGATGATATGAAGTACCATAATCGCATTTACACAAATCACACGAATAATACTCAGCACGTTGAATAGTAGCCATGTGATAATTGAGTTTGCTATGTCCAGTCAGAGCTCTGACCAGAATACTTCAATGATGCTTGGAAAAATGCAGTAGACACTTTGACATTTTCAGATTGAAATCTGGTAGAAATGCTTTTGTCTGAGCAAGCTGCGTCAGTAGCTGGCATGTTTGGATGCAGCCCAAGAACGAATCTTGTGCTTTATCCAACTAGTTGAAAGTGGTAAAGCTGGTTCAGGAAATCATTCGTTGCACCAGCTCTAGCCAAGTCATCAGCCCATTCATTTCCAGCAATACCAGAATGGCCGGGTACCCATAAGAAGTAAACAGCATTTGAAATGCTGAGGTCTTCAATTTGAGTTCGACATGCGATCACTTGATTCGACCGTGAGTCATTCGAACTGAGTGCTTTTAAGGCTGCCTGACTGTCGGAACAAAAATAAATACGTTTACCACAGATCCTCTACTGAAGTGCCGATTGTACTCCACACAGAATTACGTAGATTTCTGCTTAGAACACAGTACAGTATCTACCAAGTGAATGAGACTGCTCCAGCCTCATTTCACGACAGTAGACACCAGCACCAGCACGATCATTCAACAGAGAACCGTCCGTAAAACAAACTATGTGTTCATCAAGTTGTTGTTCCAGACAACCAGACAACCATTCCTAACGAAGAGGATAGCTCACATTGAATGTTTTAAAAGGAAAACTGCATGTGAGAGTTAGGTCACTAGGAGCGAGTAAATACTTATCCCACGTAACCATTTGAGACCACAAGCGAGTGTGACTGGTAGCATAATCTAATGGGTTACTGTTCCAAAGCCCTGTAACCCTAAGACGGTATACACAAGATAATGCTTCTTGTTTTAGGAACACATGTAGTGGATTAATACACAGTAGCGCCTCTAGAGCAGCATTAGGAGTTGTCGTGAATGCTCCTGTCATCGCCATTAGGACCGTCCTTTGGAGATGATTTAGCTTCGACTGAACTGTCGCGACTTCTCCTTTCTGCCACCATACAAGACATCCATATGCTAAAATTGGTCTAACAATAGTTGTGTAGATCCAATGAATATATCTGGGTTTGAGTCCCCATGATTTTCCAAAAGCTCGTCTGCATTGGCCGAAAGCCATGCAAGCTCTTTTAATCCTGAAGTCAATGTGAGCAGACCAATTCAGTTCTGAGTCAAGAATAACCCCGACGTATTTAACTTGATCGACCACAGTGACCTCTGAACCGAAGAACTGTAACGGACGAGCTCCTGTAATTATCCTACGATGAGTGAAAAGCACCATTGATGTTTTGCCCGGATTTACAGATAATCCAACCTGACAACACCATTGTTCAACAGATCGCAGGGCTTGCTGCATTAAATCAAAGAGAGTGTTAATGCTTATACCGGTCATCAATATATGATAATCGTCGGCAAAACCATAAGTCGGAAATCCTAGGTTATTAGGTTTCCTTAACAAACCATCAGCGACTAGGTTCCATAAAAGTGGGGATAGTACACCACCTTGAGGACACCCACAGACACTCAGCTTTCTAATCTCTGCTTGCCGAAGCGATGAACAAAGAAGTCGATTACTAAGCGTTGCGTGTATCCAATTTGTGATACTTGAAGGTATGCCGTGACCACGGGCTGCTTCCAGAATTGAATTGAAAGACACGTTATCAAAGGCACCTTCAATATCTAGGAAAACTCCCAAGCAAGATTGCTTTTGAGAGAAAGATTTTTCAATGTTGTACATAACATCATGTAACAGGGTTGTAGAGGACTTTCCACGCTGTTGCTTTCCATGTAGCGGATGCACGCCCAAACTAACATCCCTGATATAGTGATCTACTATGCGTTCCACTGTTTTAAAAAGAAATGAGCTTAGACTGATAGGCCTGAAACTCTTCGCTTCCTCATAAGTGTCGCGACCACCTTTGGGAATAAATTTGACAATTATTTCCTGCCAGGCTCTTGGAATATATCCAGTCGCAAGACTGAAAGTAAGTATTTTCTTCAAAACATGTTTGAATTGTTCATACCTTTTCTGCAGTAACACTGGGAAAACTCCATCCTTTCCAGGAGACTTGTACGGAGCAAAACTCTCAACTGCCCATTTGACCGATTCAATCATCACAACGCTTCGAGCAAGGGCCCAAGAATCGTAACTACCTGAAAAAGTCTCAGGAAGAGCTGTCGGTGATGGATCCATACATCCTGGAAAGTGAGTGTTAAAAAGATAGTGAAGTACATCACCTTCATCGGACAAGTGTTCACCATCTGAAGTTCTTTAGAAACTGACATTAAAGTCCTTAGACTTCGAAAGTAACTTATTTAATCTGCTAGCCTCGTTCAGACTAGAGACATTTGTGCAAAGGCTTTTCCAACCACTTCGCTCAGACGATCGAAGAGCATTTTTGTAAGCCCTTCGAGCCGACACGAATGCATCCGACCCATCTCTGCGTCGGTGGTTCCAAGCTCTTCTGCATAGTTTCCTTAGTCTAGCAAGTTCAGCATTCCACCAAGGAGTTCCTCTAGTAGCTCGCACAATCCGAAGTGGACAAGCCTCTTCACATGCTGCAACTATGAGTGAATTTGTCTCGTCGACAACATTCTCCAAATCAATTGGGGTTTCAATTGTTGGTTGGTACCCGTGAAATCTAGTCACCAAGCCCTCTTCATAGAGGTCCTAGTTTGTAGATTTGGGATTACGATATGTGATAATATCATATTTAACGTTTGAATGATCAAAGAATATGTACTTATGATCAGACAACGAAGGTTCGAGCTCATCGGAGACGAGCCAATTCACCAACTCATGCGCAATTCTATCAGAGCAGAGAGTTACGTCCAAAACCTCCTCTCTTCCAGATCTCGCAAAAGTTGGACGGTACACCACCTTGAGGAAAAACCCAAGATATTCCGTTCACGACTGCAATGTTTAACCTCCTGCAGCCATTCAGCCAAAACTGATGCTACGTTGCGAAACTACTCGACTAGTCTCCGCCAAAAGATCTAGTCTACATCGACGGAGGGTTCCCCGACGAGGGAAGTCCTCCCGAACCGACGTTTACGGTACACGTCTACGACCCGACCGAAAGGATGCCTAAGTCGATTCAATGATTCCGGTTGGAGCGTGACTTCCGGTTCACTGGAGCTCAGACGATCCTAATAGTTTTACGTACTACTCGTCTAGTCCCCGGCGAAGGATCTAGACTACTCCGACGGAGAGTTCCCCGGCGAAGGAGATCTTCCCGACACCGAGTCATCTATTACACCACACGGGACACCCGAAGGAGTGGCAAGGTCGGTCCGGCGATTCCGGTTGAAGCATGGCTTCCGTTTCGCTGGCGCCTCGACGACTCGAATCGGTGTTGTGACGACTACTCGACTAGCCCCCGCCGAAGGATCCAGCCTACACCGACAGAGAGTTCTCCGACGAAGGAGGCTCTCCCGAAACCGACTCTTTCGATAACCGTCAACGCCCGACCGAGAGGATGCCTGGGTCGATCCAGTGATTCCGGATAGAGGATAGTTTCCGGTTCACTGGCGCCCCGACGATCCTAACAGTTTTACATACTACTCGTCTAGTTCCCGACGAAGAATCTAGACTTCTCCGACGAAGAGCTCCCCGGCGAAGGAGGTTCTCCCGGGTCGACGTTTATTCGCTGATCCCTCTTGAGCCTACTACGGTTGCACGCGACCAGCGGTCGCGGCTGCCTGTTGTTGCTTCGCACTCCATTTCCGTTGCAATATGCCCGCAATTTGGGATACCGCGGTCGACACTGCGTTCCAATTCTCTACGCAGTGGCACATTCTCTGGATCAGGTTCTCCGGTGTGGTGTCAATGCAACATGCCTCCAGTAGCTCACTCCTTTGAGCCGCGAAACGGGAACATGCGAACAAGACGTGTTCTGCCGTCTCGATCTCGTCTGGGCAGCCAGGACATACAGGAGATGTCGCGTGGCCGAACCTGTGGAGGTACCACCTGAAGCACCCGTGGCCTGTGAGAAGTTGCGTCAGTCCGAAGTTCATATATCCGTGAGGTCTATCTAAACAACTCGAGACTTTAGGTATGAGCCGATGTGTCCACCTACTCTTGGTTGAGCTGTCCCACTCTCGTTGCCATCTGCGTAGAGTACGTGTATATATGTGTGTATGTGTCAAATAATCTCACTAGGTTTTCTCGGAGATGGCTGAATCGATTTTGACAAACTTACATTCAAGTGAATCCGGCTTCTGGTTCCGAAATTATAGGATGATGAGTGTGTTAAATATTGTACACCGTCACTTAAACCGGTGAAACAAAATACGCAAAAAAAATTCTAAACTGGTCTTAAAACTACACAAAACGATGGTCATTATCAGTAGGCAACTAAACAAACCGATTCCGGCTATACTGGTTCCCGGTCTCCGGTTCCGGCAGCACCGGAAATAGTGGTCATATATTCCAAAATGGATACCACTCACTTTTCTAGGCGAAGGTTTGACCGATTTCCACAAACTTAGATTCAAATGAAAAATCCCATGCGGAATTCCTGAGTTTCATCCGAATCCGTCTTCCGGTTCCGGAGTTTTAGGGTAAAGTGTGTTTATTTACACCATCACTTGAACCGGCGAAACAAAAACCGTAAAAAAAATTCTAAACTGGACTCAAAATCGATATTCCCAATCTTAGGGTCAAATGGAAGGTCTTATGGCCCTACCAAAAGTTACTGCATATTTTTGGATTCAATAAAAATTGAACCGTAATGTTATTTGGTAGCCGTACGAACCAACTCGGATTCCGATGCTGGAAGTAAAGACTGTCCCAGAAAGTATGGACGCACTATGATTTCGCTGTAAATTATTCACAAGTGTTAGATATTCAAATGTTATTCGATATACTGATAATATTAGACTACAACAACAGAATATTATTCTCAACATTTACTACTAAGCCATTGTAGACTAGCAGGCGCACCTTCTTGCGAACGTTCCTCATTAAATTCCGTACAGACTTCTTGGCGACAAGTTTTGACACTTTTTTCCAATCTTTTTCGAACTGTTGAATGGTTTTGGCTGCCGAGGCATGCTTCCTAAGATGAGACTTCGTTAATGCACAAAATTCCTCAATTGGTCGAAATTGTGGGCAATTTAGTGGATTCATGTCTTTTGGGACGAAAGTGACATTTTTGGTAGTATACCATTCTACCGTTGATTTCGAGTAGTGGAAAGAAGCAAGATCTGGCCAGAAGACAACAGGATCTTTGTGGCTTCGAACCATGGGTAGAAGTCGTTTTTGTAAACATTCCTTGATGTATACTTCGCTATTCATTGAAGTAGTGGTGATGAAGGGTTTCGAAATCTTACCGCAGCTACAAATTGCTTGTCAGACCATAGCTTTCTTACAAAATTTTTCGACTTCAATCGATGTCTCGGATCGGTTTAACACTTGCGCTTCTCGCACCGTATAATATTGTGGTCCCAGCAAGGATTTGTAATCGAGTTTCACGTAGGTTTCGTCGTCCATGATTATGCAGTTCAAATTTCCAGCAAGAATCGTAATGTACAGCTTTCGAACCCTCGGCCTGATCGATGCTTCTTGTTTCAGACTACGTTCTGGTTGTTTCTGCTTCTTATAGGTTCGAAGATTCAAACTTTCTTTAGCACGAAGAACATTTGACTTCGAAGTGCCTACTTTTTTGGTCACATCCCGAACTGAAACCTCCTTCTTTTGCTCGAACACCTTCAGTATACGTTTATCCAGCTGAGGGTTAGCAGGACCTTTTTTTCGACCCGTTTTCGGTTTATCCTCAAAGGTGTTACCCTCACCGAACTTCCTGATTGCATTTCGCACGGCTTTTTCACTTACTCCTTCCATTTTTGCTATCTTTCTCAGTGACAGTCCGCGTTCTGTGCACCATTTGTACACAATTTTTCGACGTTGTTCTGTTGAAAGTCCACGCATTTCGGAACAAACTAATGAAAACGAATAAACAACTGCATAAGTGGTAAGCGCAAAGTACTGTTTCATTCTGTAAGTTATGCTAGTTAATACACAAACAATCCCTTGGTTTCTTTCAAAATTTGACGAGAATTGAATTGAAAAATTGAATACCACAGTATTATATATGAGAAAGGCATCATTACACCAATAGGTGAATTAAAACAAGTTTTTGTTTTGCACCGAAGTTTCGTTTACGTGTTTTACGTCAATATGGACATTGCATGGTGCAAAACAATTTGTTACATTTGTTTACTTGGTTTCGAGCTAAGAACATTAATTGATTTCTTTTTAAAATTATATCGTTTATTTATATCCGACATTTTCATTGATTTCAAGTTAACCCCTTAGCGCTCAAGGGAAATATGTTTCCCTTCTATGAAAACCGTTATAGATTTTTCAATTACTATTAAATCGATGATTTTTCTGAATGTTAAAGAAAACTTATTTCCAAGGCGACAAATGTGTATCTGAAAGAATAAGTAAAAAGAACTATCAATCTTTATTTCACTAAAAAAGTTTGTGCAAAATGACGTATGGAAAATAGAACACATAATAAATGTGTTATGAGCAACTTCCACAAGTACATGAAATCGTTTCGTAGAATTCCATAACTAACTATTTATTTTACTGTTATGATAATTAAAGCAATAAATTTAATTACGATATGATTAACCGAACTCTTCTTTTATTTTTTTTTCTAACATAAGAATCATAGGGAAAAATATTTCCCATGAAATTATAGGAAACTTATGCACCCTGCTATGTTTTTGTGGTGATATTCTCTTAATTTACATCCCCAATAGCTGAAATATTGTCTTGTACTTACATATTTCGGCCATGCACACCTTATGGTCGTGAAAGGGTTAGACATGTATTTTGAATTTCGAGCTTAATTGAGAGGATTTGCGACTTGTGATGATTTTCTTGTTCAATAAAAAGAAAAAGAAATACATCAGCAAGTCATCGAATTCTTGTAGAAGCTTATGGCGATCAATTCTTCAATCCAATTAGAGCATTGGCCTGAAGACCTGGCCAAGTCATTCTTCTACATTCTGCCAAAAGTGGTTTATATTTTAAGATTCTATCCTCGACAATCAATAAGCTAACAAGCTTATCAAATAACCTACTAATAGATTCCAAACGAGTCTAAGTCTTTCGAAATTGAGTTTTTCATCTCCGAGTAATTTTGATGTATTAAAAACACTGAGATTTATCGGTTAAAAATTTGTGAGATATGCCTAAGCTTTCAAATATGCCAAAGATTATCGAAATTCCTTGAGTCATACTCGAGAAAATTCAGCCGATGCCAAATGTGCAGTTATGGGAAAATATTGTCAGTCTGTCAGTTGTTTCTTGAACTACAAAAACTTCGCACAAAACATGCTTGAAGGTGCTAACCCGTTCTCCCGTTCGTCGGATATTTGTTTTGGTGGTAGACGCCATCAAATCGCAACCGAACCGCGCTAAATCCCTTCTGCTCGGTGCCCCGTGGACAGGTAAACATCACGAAACTTTCTACACTCTTGACTTTAATGCAGCAAAACGAAATCCTTCAAGAACTAAGTGGCTCGCTTCCCGGTTCGGAGTGCATGATATTTTTTTTACTCTTTTTTTTTTTTGATGTTGTGCACCGTGAAATTCGTTCCTTCGTCGGCTGCAGCCGTGTGATTCAATTTTACCCTCATGAATCGCTTATGAGGATATGCATCGGCCCGTGACTCTAGAGCCGGTTAAAGCTAAATTGGCCTATTTGGAGTGCAAGAACCCGACCGGTTTTTCCCTGCAACAGCGTTACTTTAATCCGAAAGAATCCACTTTGAAGTTTTCAGCGAAACTTAAATTGGTCTTCAGATTGTGCAAGGGCTTTCAATAACCGCAAGTTTTGATTCTTCGAGTGTGGTAGCATACTTTCCGACACAACATTCTTCGCTAATACCATAAGAGGCTGTCAGAAACAATTTTTGTACTCTACAACAACATCCTCGTAAGCTTCGTTGCACGACCTACTCCAGCTTCGAGTGGACGTGTAAAAACGGCTGCAGGCTGGATGATAATGGTTCCCAGCTGATGGTTGCCGGCCTACATAATGGATGACTTTTCGTTCCGAAGGAAATGGAAAATGGTGGAAACTTCGGCGCGAGTGATGATTAATGCAAGTGTAGTTTGTTTCAACTTAACAGAACTTGGTGTTGTGTTTACCAGTTTTCAAGTAATCAACTATTGTCCAAACTTTTTTTTTCAATATAATGAATGTGAATACGTAATCCAATACTAGTCTATTTATGATAAATACCTTATTATTTGGTATGCAAAGCCGGTAGCAGTGATTGGATTTATCAAAAGCTTAAACTACTTATCGAGTGTTAGAATCGACACTAAACTGCTTCCTTCAGTAGCTCAACTTTAATCTGTAAATTGACTGCCATTGGGAAATATACGAACGCGATCAAATTGGTGAAATATTCATCATTACTGGGGAATCACCAATCTATAACCTATCCAGGAATAGTAGAAAGGAGGAGCATGTAATGCTTTGAAGTTATTAAACGAACTGTGTTAAACTTTTGAAACATCTTATAACACTCTGATGTAGAGTTTCGCAATCCAAGTCAAAACAAGTTTTAATTTCAGTACATTTAGGTCAGAAAAATCTGCTCCTTCGAACAATGGGAAAACCAAAATGTTTGCTAGTATCCCAACCTCACCGAACCAACAACGGCACGGTAATCACTGCATCCAACAATTCTTCCTAGATCGAACATAATTCCTTCCAGCCGGTTGAAAACCAGTTGCAGCATATTTTATCACCACACGATTATAATTAGAATATGAATATTTAATAAACCCGGACAGCTTCCGCTGGGAGTAGGCTTCACCGTTGAAGGATGTCGTGTTCCGTGTGCTTACCAGAAACGGGGAATCTGCATATGTGACATGAGTCGTTATACTTTCTCGCTCGTCATCCGACACTCGCTCAATCGTACAGAGTGATTCAACTTCAACGCGGATTGAAAAGTCAAAGGAAATGTATGATAAGGCGAGGAAGCTCGAATGACGGGATAAAATTTGCATAGACAATATGGCTCTGTCGACTGGTGTCATGAATTTTTTCTGTGTGATAATTGTGGTGCTAAGGGTTCTGTACGATGGAAGCAATCGCGAGAAGAACCTGCCTTCGGAGTAAGTCATTAATGCGACAGCTTTTGGTGTTGGTTGTTGCATTCATAAGTATATTTCCATTCCATCGTTGTCTTGAAAAGCTGTGATTTGCAATCTTTAACAACTATCTCAATCCGTAGTGGCAATTATAAAAAACTGCATAATCAGTTGGGTTTAACACACTAAAACTCTTGCTTTCATTAGTGCAAATTGGTATAAAATTATGAAGATGCATATCTATAGTTTTAGTTTATCGAAATTCACACTTTTGACATTAAAAATGCATTGTTCTTCACTATACGGGGCCGGGTGTCCATCAATAAATGCAAAACTAGTAATTTATGGATGGATTGATATAATTTAACAACCAATCGATTCGGAAGCATTTAATTTAAACATGTATGGTAACATCTTTTTAGTATTTTAAAAGCATACTTTTGATAAATTGGTGTGAATCGGTCTATGTTTACACGAACCAATCGCAGTATGCCATCATGATGTCATCCATTTGGTTTCTCTCACACGGCCGACGGCTTCGATCATTGCTTACTCCTCAAATTTCATTTAGTAGCAATTCTGTTTTGATCGGTATAGGGATGATTAATGGCATGCAAGAAAAAGTATCGCTCCCTTCTGCATCGTATGAACTTTCGCACAAAAGGGAATCTATAAATATATGCCAACTCACAATTCTAACTCTAGACGAAAGTAGGTAGCTTGTCTAGCGAGTGGATAACGAAACTGAAAGTTACATCCATTCGCTCGTTGGATATTCGCTTTTGTATGTGTGCGGTGTGCTGATGCAGTGCTCACTTGAGTATATTGAATATCAATTGGCAGTTGATTTTGATTCTTCGGTAACTAGCAGGCCAGTATGGAACTATCGGCGATAGATTTTTGGTACCTAATTTAAAGCGCTTGTATCTCGGTGAGTTGCTGATGGATTTGTCACATTTAGCTTGATTTTAAAGCATTACTTAAAAACTGTACGCTTAAAAATGGATTTGGTCTTTTGTGTGCATGCTGGAATCTACATTCACAAGCGAAACGGTGACTTGCAAATGGATTCAGTTCAAAGTTTAGATACATTTAAGTCTTTTTCACGCGAATTTTCAAAGTTTTCTTGTTTTGTCTTATAAATGCATGAAACGTCGAGATCTGGTGTTATCTCGATACCTTTAACCCTTCGTCTGACTGATGAGTCCAGCCAGACCTTTTTCGTTTTTCGCCATCAATTTTATTTATTTATTTATATCATAATTTATCTATCGACTTGAGGTTTCAGGTAGCTTCCTAAAATATTAATGGCTATCCATCTCTGCAATATGCAAATTTTTAACATCATTTTATTCTGAAAAAAAAAAGAAATTTTAATGTCATCATGATCGGTCGAATCTCGTACACACTGTAATTTTTAACAACATGTTGGATGTAATGGCACTGACGATCTATTGTATTTGCAAAGAACTCGACGATGCAATAAAAATAATGTAAGACGCACTGTTCTTCCTTCGTTGTCTTGAAGTCTAGTTTTGCCGAACATTGAAAAGGACATTTGAAGAGAGACCAGAGTAAACATTGAAAACCGAATGAATAATATTCATATAATCAAACATTTTGTCGTTCGTTCGGCTATTGAAACTTTCAGCCTTTCTTATATAGAAAGACTATGCAATCGCTGTGAAAATCGACTTTACAACCAAGGCACGGAGGGCCGAGTGTCATATACCATTTGACTCAGTTCGTCGAGATCACAAAATGTCTGTGTGTGTATGCATGTATGTGTGAATGTGACAAATAATGTCGCTCAATTTTCTAATATATGGCTGAGCCGATTTTCACAAACTCTTAAAGTTCCATAAAAAGTTCATTTGGATCCGACTTCCGGCTCCGGAATTACAGGGTGAAATTCCCAAAAAAGAAAAAAAAATAGTCACTCACGTTTCTCAGAGATGGATGAACCGATTGTCACAAACTTATATTCAAATGAAAGGTCTTGTGTCCCCATACAATTTTCTTGAATTTAATTTGGATCTGACTTCCGGTTCCGGAATTACAAGGAAATATGTGCAAATTTATTAAAAAATTCGAACGCTATTTTCTCGGAAAATTTTAAACCGATTTTTACAAACTAAGAAGAAAATAAAAGGTCTTAAAATTCTTCAAAAAGTTTCCGAAAAGTTCATCCAGAACCGACTTCTGGTGCCGGTATTACAGCGCGATTATTGAAAATTTTCAATGTTATGAGTAATTATTCACAAGCGATGGCGAAGCGAGGCGCACATTTTTATGAAATTTGCAGCCAAATTCATCTAATTGGCAGATCTTGTTAGTTAGTGAATATATAAAACTACTTTTGGACAACTCTTCTCTATTTCCGCTTCAAAAAGCACCGGTTATAGTGAAGAAAATCTCCAAAAACGGGACTCATTTCGATTTCTCAGTAACGGTTAAGCCGATTTTCACTCTCATTTTCTTTAAATATACCGTGCAATTTTATCCAGATCCGACTTCCGGTTCCGAAATTATAGCGCGATGAGTGTCAAAACATTCAAATCGTCATTCAAAAGGACGATGCAAAACTAGTTCGGGTCAGTACGCGCGGCTTTGCTCCGTTCACAGAGTGCTTTGGGTTGCCGATCGATTTTGACACACTTAGGTTCAAATGAAAATAGGACCTAAGTCTCATAGGTTGCTGTTGAATTTCAGCCGTGTCTGACTTCCAGTTCCGGAAATATAAAGTAAAGAATGTTTTAAATTTTAAACCGTCGTTAAGTGCGACGATGCAAAATAAATAAAAATAATTATTAATTGGACATAACTGCTTACAAATTGAAAAGGCTATGTTCGTTTATACCCAAAGAAAGTTTCTTATTCCATTCAAGATTGAACAAAAAATTCTTCACAGAATCTTCTAGTGATATTTTTGAAAATATAATTAATATGAGAAAGGCATCAGGGATGAAAAAGGTTTTCGGTAAACCAATCAACATTCCATTGATTGTTGTCGGTAATCATACGAGCATCGGTGCCGAAACACTAGTATGCAAGAGACACTGCAAGATATGTTTACATGAAGCAGAGAAAATTCATCGAAAAACTCGTTTTTATTGCTTCAAATAGTTCATATCCAGTTTGCCAACAGAATTCAAAAGTTCAATACATATGTTTTGTTAGCAAAATACTACAACGATAAACTCACAAAAATGTTCAAATCATATTTCATGAAAAATCTCCTTTCGTAAATTCAATATACGTTCCTATTACATAAAATTTAAAAAACGCTCAAAAACATTGTTGGTTTTATTATTCCCAATTTTCCGTGTAATATATTTATTTTTACAAGATTCCAGAAAATCATATGCCATGATGAGTAAGCTTGTATAGAAAAGAACACTTCTAATTTACACCGAAATGCGTAAAAATACATGTAATACATACATGGCCAGACCCATCAGTCAAACCGAAGGTTAAGTCAACTCTCTGAAACAAAAAACAATTCAGATTACACCAGATCTCGACGTTTGATTTTGGGAATCTCAAACATTTTCTAAGTCTCAAAGTTAATTATTTCAAAATATTTTTTTAGATTACCTCAGATCTGAACATTTCAAGCATTTCTATGACATTTTGCAAAAAAAATCCTGCAATTTGGTGCTTTTTTCTACTTTTTGCAGAAATTACAGGGTCCGGCACTCGAAGTGTAACCAATTAAAAAGGCCATAAATTCAGTTTGGAAAATTACTTTTGCTTAATTCAAAGTACAAAATGTGTAAAAATAATACAAAATTAAGAATCAATTCACTTTTGCTCGATATGACCACCTTTTGCCTTGACTATGGCCTTGAGACGGTCAAAAAACGAATCGCAAGCTGCCCGAATGTGACTTGCAGGTGTATTTTGGCCCACTCGCTGACAATAACTTTTTTCAGCGCCTCGAGACTGGTGTATCGTTTAGTTCGGACTTTGCTCTCCAGAATGGCCCAAAGAGAATAATCCATTGGATTCGCATCTGGTGAATTCGAGAGCCATTGTGTGGACGTGATGAAGTTCGGAACGTTGTTTTTCAGCCATTCTTGGTTCACTCGAGCTTTGTGAGACGGTGCCGAGTCCTGCTGAAACGTCCATGGTCTGCCACCGAAATGTTTGTCTGCCCACGGCTTCAAAGCAACCTCCAGAATACTTTCCCGATAATATGTAGCATTTACCTTGACGCCAGGCTCGAAGGTCTGAAGTTGGTTACACTTCGAGTACCGGACCCTGTAATAACTAATATTATCATATTTCAATCTGCACTGAATAAGCTACAGAAAAATACTGGAATATTTCGTAATAATTGAAAGAGAAAGTAAACAAAGAGAAACTGTAATTTGAACTCAGTATCTAATCTTATGTTCATCTAGTAATCATATAAATCTACCATCAAATCACCTAGTTGAAAGCGTTTAAAATTACGATTATCCTGAGCTTGATCATCGAGATTAAACATCCAGTAAACTTGTTTTGTGTGTTAAAGCCATGTTCCGTCTGTTGCACACCATGTTTGCTTGAGTGAATTTAGTACCAATTAGCCGTTGATTTTAATTATCCGGTAACTAGCAGGCCAATTTAGAACTATCGGCGATATATTTTTCGGACTCAAATTGAAGCGCTAGTATCTCCATGATTTGTTGATGGATCTGTCACATTTAATTTGATTCGAACGCATTACTTCCATATTGTATGCTCAAAAATGGATTGGTTTTTCTACGGAGTCATGCGCTGCACATACAGTAATCTCCATTTACGAGCAAAACGGTGACATACAAATGGATTCAGTTCAAAGTTGTGTTATGAAGATAGTCATAGATGCTTCTTTTTAATGAAATGTGACAAAAACACAATTATTTATCTATCCTAAGCAACTAACTATTATTATTAGGTTTTTGCAATGACTGAGCGGAAACATATATTGGAGAAGCCAAATGAAAGAAAAACTAACAGAAAAGATGAATTTTTGGAAAAAGATACGCTCAGAGACAGGACTCGAACTTGCGTTCTTATGCATTCCGTACATACGCGCTACCATTTCGCCACTCTGAGTCTTGTTTTATTTACTCTCGTCTGACGAGAGCACATTAAGGGCTGAGGACAGTACCGTAAAGTGGTAGGTTTTTTGCTATTTTCCCGTTTCAAATTAAATTTTCTTGGAAACGGTGCAGAATATAGAAAAGCCCACCTGACAATGTCTTCGAAATTTAGTTGAGAATATTCTGTGAAATTTTCAGAATGATTCATTGAATTTAGCGATCGTGTTGTATTTTTTTCTGACTGAAGAACTGCTGAAAATTGGAACGTTCGGAAATGCATACCTCTACTTGTTCATCGAATATCTCGGCTTTGAAGGCTTGTATCACAAATCTACCGTGACAAAGTCTAGATAATTTAGTTTAGATGCGATTAGTACATAAAAACAGTCACGTACCCAGAGGGGGGGCCCGAGGGCCCGAGCCCCTTCCGAAATCAAAAACAGATATATATATTTTTAGATGGTCTACACCCTCATAACTCCACATTGAGTGACACATCACTCAAATACATTAAAAGTGCACGTACTCAAAACTTGAGTTACCACTTACCTACTCATTTTTGAGTTAAGGGACAAAATTGTCAAAACTTAAGTAATTTTTACTCAAAAGAAGAAAAAAATATTTTGTTCAAAATTTGAGTAAGTTCAACTCAAAATTTGAGTTCCTTGCTCTCAAAATGAAAAAAATTTTTTTTTTAATTTTCATATACAAACTTATTCTTCCTTCTTTTGAATGCGCAAAATAGTGATTCAAAACCGTTTCTTTTTGAACGGTTTGGAGTCAAAATTGAAACCACAAAACATCGATGATTGACGTTGATTCATGTTTTCAAAACCGGATATAGAAACGACGTTGATTCATGTTTTCAAAACCGGATATAGAAACGGCAATGGAAAACGACGTATTCTTGCATTCTTTATTTCGACAAGAATATTCCAAGAATGAAAACGCTCTGAACCGCAAGAAATATTTTTTTCACTCAAATGTTTAAAAACTCAACGCTTACTCTAATGTATGAATAAATGCGAGAGAACTCATGGCAACGAGTTTACTTCACTCAAATCTATACTCAAATTTTGACATATTGTTCCAGTTTATAAATTTGAGTAATCGCAACTCAAACCATGAGTTATGTTCAAAGAGCGAGTAAGGCATGTGTTGCAGAAATAACAAGACAGTAAACATAAAGAAATGTAATACAATAACAGATCCAGTGAAAAGTTTAAAGTGTCTGTTAAAACACCCGTAAGAGGCACACCGAGAATTAGGTACATAAGCAGTCTTCAGTAACATTATTTTTTTACCTTGGGCCCCTCCCGAGACGAAATCCTGGGTACGGGCCTGCATAAAAACATATATGATATCGCGATAAAAATAAAGTCTTGTATTATTCTGTGAAACAAAGTCAGTTTCAATGCATCCGCCATTTTTTTTCGCTTTGGTTTCCTGATAGCATTCTGAAAAAGGAGAGAGAAATAAAATTGGCTCGACAAGGCTGCCAAACACACAGACATTCAATCTTTGTGAAATTTGAATATTTTTTCATTGTTCATTGGAATCCATGTAATGTCCAACCCATATGATAGATTAATGTGATGAAACTTCTCATCAAAATAATAAAATGTATGCTGGAAACCCGGTAAAGTTTGCTCATATACGAGAAAGTACAAGAGAAATACGATGCGCAAAGGGAATTGAGCGAGTCACGTGGTCGATTTAAAACTCAACACGTGACCCTCTGTCCTCAGACCTTAAAGCTTCAAATCGTTTTAATGCCCTTTTCGTCTTGCTGTCTAGCAACAACCTACCTCTAGCATGCTACTCGTAGGACTGAAACGTTGCTTCCAACAGCTTCGTTTTAGCATCGATTGACCAATCAGAGCGATGCTTTTCCTTTGATATATCGCTTACTCCTTCAAAACCGTCGACTAGGGCAGGAAAATCCGGTATGCCGAAGATATTTAGCAGACAAAACAGTACACTGCTAGCTATTAATCAACCTTTCAATGATATACAATTCTGATCAGGCTGTACCAAGCAACGATATTGTCCGTAATGGAATATGGATGCTTCTGCTTCCGATCCGCCTCGAACACCTATTTCATTAAACTGGAAAGAATTCAGTATCGTTGTTTGCGTATTGCCTTAGGTTGCATGCAGTCGACTTATACGATGAGTCTCGAAGTGTTCGCGAGCGTCTTACCGTTGAAAAATCGATCCTGGGATCTCTCATATCGATTGCTAATCCGATGCGATATCTTGAATCCAATGGTGATTGAAAACTTCGAAAGGCTTATCGAGCTCAATTCTCAGACCCGTTTTATGTCCTTGTATTTTGATTACATGGCTCAGAATATTAACCCTTCTTCGTTTGTTCCCAACCGTGCTCATTCCTTGGATACTTCTAATTCTACTGTGTTTTTCGACAGTAGAAAGACCATTATTTCATTGTCACGGACAGTTTAAGCTCGATAGAAGCTCTTTGCGAAGTGAAGCCAGGAAAGTATCCCCCATATTTCCTGGGGAAAATACGGGAACACTTGCGAACTTTATCTGAACGGTCTTATTTAATATCGTTAGTCTGGGTCCCTTTGCATTGTTCCATTCCGGGGAATGAAAAGGCAGACTCATTACTAAGGTGGGCGCATTAGAAGGTGACATTTATGAAAGACCAATCTGCTTTAATGAATTTTTCAGTATCTCTCATCAGAAAACTCTCGAAAGTTGGCAAACTTCATGGAGCAATGGCGAACTGGGACGATGGCTGCATTCCATTATCCCTAGGGTATCGACGAAACCTTGGTTCAGGGGGATGAACGTGAGTCGCGATTTCATTCGTGTGATGTCTCGGCTCATGTCAAACCATTACACATTCAACGCGCATCTCCGGCGTACTGGAATCGTGGAGAGCGGTCTCTGCGCTTGTGGTGACGTTTATCAAGACATCGAGCATGTCGTATGGACGTGTACGGAGTATCGTGACACCAGGTCTTTATTAAAGGACTCCCTAACGGCCCGAGGTAGACCACCTGAAGTTCCGATCCGAGATGTGTTGGCTAGTCGGGATATCTCTTATATGCTTCTTATATACCGGTACCTCAAACAAATTAATATCCAAGTGTAATCTGTTATACCTCGCTCAGAAAGTATAATCTCCACCTACAGGTTCGACACTAACATCCGCCCGATTCTCTCGATCACCGTCCCTGTCCACCATCTTCATTGGAACTAACAAGTTCTTTTTTTGTCACTAACTTTTCGTTCCCCCTTCCCCCGTCTCTTCCCCATCTCGATGGCAACTAATTAGATCTCTGTAGTTTTCAGACATTTTGTTTCCATACCCCCTATTTACCACGGTTTCCACAATATTTACTTTTTTTTCATTCTCTTCGTAACATCACCATCACCGCCTACGATCCTACGCTCCAGTCGAAAACCAGCATGCGGGCCACCCGCCGGGCCTTCGTAGACTGGGGGTGTTCCCGCGGACCCACACGAACCGAAAGGAAGCGGCCATAGATAGCGCCATCTGGAAGTCATGCAATATTCAATTCACCGACCACTGCCGAACGCCAGCTAAAAGCTTTTTTCGAAAATTCGAAACGACATAATCTAATGATACTATTCTAGTTTTAAGTTAGTCGTTAATTTAGATTAGAAAATACCCTTGGCATCTTAGAGCTTAAGCAGTGTGCCTAAAAATATATATTATACTATTGAATAATAATAATAAAAAATGATACACAATTAAAAATACATGACTATGAACATTGAAATCAATACGTAGAAATATTTCCAATCAAATGGTGACATAATATTAATAATTGATACAAAATTGACTGAGCTGTAATTGTTCAAAACCTGACCACATTTCTAAGTATTTTACGTCGAGTTTCTAATTTGCACCCTTATATAAAAAACAAAAATGTGTTCCACATTAAAATGAAAAGTTCTAAAAAGTAGTACCAAAATCAATAATAACTTCCCGAAATTCACTCGCATCACTCAACTACCGGCGATGTACGCTCATCCAGGCGTTGATCCTCCGGGCTTAGCCAACATTTGGCTTCGTTTGTTTTTGCGTCATCCGCTCCGCATTGATAAGCAGCAACGCAACTTTTCCTCACGCTCCGCATGATTAATTGATACGGATTGCATTATGGTGGTAATTAATGGAAGCTTTACCGTTCCAGCAGTCCCGGCCCGGCCGGTGATCCATTATTCAATTTTCTTCCCATTAAGCTCTGCTCGGTGCGATAAAGAAAATGACCGAATGTTCCTGTTCGAGCAAGCGTGCGGCCTCTACGGTGTGAAAACGTGCGGAAATATTAGCGATCTGGGATGCCACAATCGCACAAACCGGAGCATGTTTTGGCGAAATCCTTTTAATCCAAGTCAATACCTGGGCAATAAATTGCTAACGGTTATAGCAGCTAATCGTTCGGAGTAAAACGCAGTTGGTATTATATCTTCATCTTAAAGGTGACTACTTACTGAAACGGGACGGGTGTTAAATGCAATAAGTTCTGTGAATAATTGCTTCCGCGTTTTGTAAACCTGCATTCGAATTGAATACGATCGAGTCGTGATTTATTGGAATGGATTTGTGTCGTGCTGTGAAATAGTTTGTGAGATTTTATTGGGGCCGAGTGCGGAATTTAGTGTCTTGGAAAAGTTAAAGCTAGACACAATAGAAGTTATGAAAAAGTTTTCTCATAGACAACGTTTATGACAACGATACGTTTGTGAAAAAGGTTCTAGTCTGCATATAAAAACGAGAAATTGAAACGACTACATCTGTCCACGCGAAGATTTATGCCGAAAAAAAATTATGAATATCCAACAAAACAAGATTTTAATCAAAAATTGATATTTCATGATTCTTACGCCTTTTTACCTTTTTACCTTTTTTTATATATATAAAAACCTGTTTTAATCCACCTAGTGGTGTAATGATGCCTTTCTCATATCAATCAAAATATCATATATAATACTGTGGTATTCTTCAAAATTATTTTTCTTCGATTCTTAAAAGAATAATCGAAATAGATTTGTTTGACCGTCTACTGATAAAAACTATCAATTGGAAAAGATTTGAGGCCCATTTAGAAAACTTTTTACGGTTTTTCGCTCTTTTCAGTGATGGTATAAAATTTTTAACACACTTTACCCTATATTTCCGGATCCGGAAGTCGGATCCTGATGAAATTCAGGAATTACGTATGGGACCACAGGACCTTTCATTTGAACCTAAGTTTGTGAAAATCGGTCGCGCCATCTATGAGAAAAGTTAGAACACATATTTTCATTTTTTTGCACATTTTACCCCATAAAGTTAGGGCAAAAAACGTTACATACACACATACACACACAAACACACACACAAACACACACACAGACATTTTGCGTACTCGACGAACTGAGTCGAATGGTATATGACACTCGGCCCTCCGAGCCTCGGTTCAAACGTCGGTTTTCACAGTGATTGCATAACCTTTCTATATGAGAAAGGCAAAAAAAAATTTTCTTCAATTCTTAAAAGAATAGCCGAAATCGGTTTGTTTGACCGTCTACTGATAAAAACCATCAAATTGGAGAAGATTTGAGGTCGATTTAGAAATTTTTCTAAGGTTTTTCCTCATTTTCAGTGATGGTGTACAATTTTTAACACACTTTACCCTATATTTCCGGATCCGGAAGTCGGATCCGCATGAAATTCAGGAATAACGTATGGGACCACAGGACCTTTCATTTGAACCTAAGTTTGTGAAAATCGGTCGCGCCATCTATGAGAAAAGTTAAAACACATCTTTTCTTTTTTTTTGCACATTTTACCCCATAACTCTCGAACCGGAAGTCGGATCGACATAATATTCAGGAATTTTATATGGGACCCCAAGACCTTTCATTTGAATCTAAGTTTGTGAAAATCGGTTCAGCCATCTCTGAGAAAAGTTAGTGCACCTATTTTCACTATTTTTTGCACATTTTACCTCATAATTCCGGAACCGGAAGTCGGATCCAAATAATATTCAGGAATTTTGTATGGGACCACAAGACCTTTCATTTGAATCTAAGTTTGTGAAAATCGGTTCAGCCATCTCCGAGAAAAGTTAGTGCAAAAAACGTTACATACACACATACGCACATACACACACACACACAGACATATTGCGTACTCGACGAACTGAGTCGAATGATATATGACACTCGGCCCTCCGGGCCTCGGTTCAAAAGTCGGTTTTCACAGTGATTGCATAACCTTTCTATATGAGAAAGGCAAAAATAGGTATAGAATTCGCTCAAACTTTCGAAAAATTTTCCGAGGCCCGGAGGGCCGAATGTCATGTACCAATCGATTCAGCTCGACGAACTGAGCAAATATCTGTCTGTGTGTGTGTCTGTATGTGTGTTGTCAACTAAGAGGTCGAAATCTCAGAGATGGCTGGACCGATTTTGATCAAACTAGTCGCAAATGAAAGGTCTCCCCGTCACCCAAAACGCTATTGAATGGTTTTGAGATCGGATGTTTACTTTTTGAGTTATACGAAGTTTTATGTCAAAATTTTCAGTTTTTTGACAGTATCTGTCACAATTGACCTTGAAAACAGAATATGTTTTCCAACAAGCCAAAGATTGTTAAAATCCGTCCATTTTTAACGGAGATATCGAAATTTTTGTGTAAACGACTTTTCCCCCTATTCCAGCAGTAGGAGTTTTGAGTGCTGTATGACAAAGAAATGCTTGGGAGCAACATAAAACACGATTTTTCATGCTGTTACATACAATTGTTTCTAAGTACCAAAAAAACTGTGTACAACATCCTTTTTCATGACATTTAGCCTCGGACCGATTTTAGTGCGGCTCGTTTTTGGCAACATAATCGTTCGAATATGACATATGTCATATTCGAACCAGATGATGGCAGGTTATATTGTTTTAAACTACTTACAGCAATAAATGCTGGAAGAACATAACATCCATATACCATTCGAATCAGTTCGTCGAGATCAGCAAATGCGTCTGTGACAAATAATTTCACTCAATTTTCTCGAAAAATCTCGTATGCTCCCAAACAAAGTTCCTGAATTATGTTTGGTTCCGACCTCTGGTTCCGGAACTACAGGATGATATGTGAAAGGAAATCAAAATTGTGTAACTCATTCTTCTCGTAGATGGCTGAACCGATCTAAGATTCAAGTGAAATCTAAGAATCATCTAAGATTGAAATGAAAAGTTTCAAGATTCTATAAAACATCTTGCTCTTCAGTCTGATCCAACTTTCGGTTTCGGGGATACAGGGTGATTGGCATAAAAATGTCTATTCCACATAAATTAATCAGGTTTATCGGGTTAGCAGATTTAGATAGTCGATAAAAAAACTTTTTTCAGTTTTAGTGGTATTCAGTTTTCGATTCAGAAGGCACCTAAAAATTTAATTCGTGCTATGATTTCACAAAGATGTCTTCACTGATTTTCAAATATTCTGAAACAAATGTAAACTATACAGCTACTCAGGTGAATTCATCTGACTTCGGCATACCGATTTTAGAATTCCGGTTCCAGTATAAAATCGTTTCTCAAAGCTCAATCGTTTTCTCAAAAAAAGCCTAATCAAATTTCAGAAACAAAAATTCAAAATAAAATAAACTTATAGTCCCATACAAAATTAATTAAATTTATCCAATTATGACTTCCGGTTCTCGAATGACAAGATGATGAATTTTTAAAATTCAAACCGATATAGAAGATGACAATATCATGGCATGTTCAATCGATTATCACACTTTTAGATTCAAATTCGATCCGATTTGCAGTTTCGACATTACAGAGTAATAAGTGATTAAAATCTCAAATTGTCGCTTAAAACGACGGTCATTAAAATAATGTAATGAAAACTTAAACACCGAAGAATATTCATGCAAGAAACACATGCGGATTGATAAAAAAAAAGGTATCATCTCACTGCTAGGTGGATTAAACACGTTTTTAAACTTAGGTGTGGTTTTCCCTAAGCAATACCAAGGCGGACTGTATCAAAGTTGCAAAGTACAATATTGAACATATAATTTGTGAAAAACAATAATAAAATTGTTATTTTTCAAACCATTTTAATTTTTTTATTCTGGAGCAAGGGAAATACCCGCTGGAGCTTCTCCAAAAGTTATAAACGTTAATAAAACAGAGATAAGAGTTTGTTTCCTTTTTTGTTCAAGAGTTCCAAATTTTTTTTTCGAATTATAAAGCTTGTTTTAAAAATAAACTCAAATAACCATCCAAAACCCGCTACAAAAATAAAAATATCCCGATTTTTTTTTATCTCGCGGACGGTAGTATATAGCAAAATCTTGATTAACATCTTTTTATTGGTAATTTAACGTTCTTTCAAAAAAGGTTGTTGGAAAATATATAAAATGAAATATTTTTTTTTGCTAGTAACAGAAAAAATACATTAAAAAATGAAAAGTGATAAGCCGAAATGAAGTAGTCAATCTTGATATTTTATACGCTGGTAGTTTGAAGAAGTTAGAACTGCTCTTTTGAACTTTTGAACGGAGAAAATACATATAAAAATCAACATTTCTAAAGGCCATAAATGATAGTGTTATAATTTATTTAGTTCCAAACCATTTTCAGTGTCTCTACATAGCATCAAGCAAAAAGTTAATTGGGTTTCCTCATATACATTAATTTGATTTTATAAAATGGTCGTCAAATGGTGAAATAACTAAGTCCTCATAAGTCCCTATCTCATGCCTCCCCGAGCGTCTATGAAGACATTTGGTCAATAGAACGGCGTCGACTGGATGCTATCGCCTTCTGCGTTAGTAGCAGAATGAGAGGGTGCGAAAAGGCTTGTAGTTTGAAGCCCATCATATAGTGCAATATTTATCACAGTATATTGCAACATGTGGTTCTGTTGTTTGTTGCATTATTTGTTTTTGTTTTTTTTTGTTTCAATTATAGAGGTTTTAACATTAATGTCATTCGCCTCTTCGGGCCAGAAAAACTTTCTGACCCTATGTGCGGGGTTGGGAATCGAATCCAGGCGGGCTGCGTGAAAGGCATCGACTTACCCATCACGCTATACCCGTCCCCTGCATTATTTGTTATATATTGAATTGAATTATATTACATTGTATTATATATTGTCGTTATTATTATTATTATTATTATTATTATTATTGGTGTTAAAAAAGAAATATTATATTTCCTGCAGAACTGCGACATCAACTGTTATACATTGTATCATAGCATATTATTTCATGTATTATCTTCTGTTATGCTATATTATGTTGTGTGGTATTATACTGCATTGCATTATATCATATTAAATTGTGTTATATTATACTATATTATATTATATTATAAGTATATGTATTGTGTTTTTATTGTATTATGTTATAGTATATTGTTAGAATATATTTTGTAGAGTTATATTATATTGTGCTATATTATATTATATTATTTTAAATTATGTTATATCACAGAGAACAGATATCTAACAGACATTCATACTGTATTTTTTCAGAATTCAAAGCATTTTCAAGATTTGGTGAGATTTGGCCTCAAATTGATAATTAATTAGTAAATCAATGTACCAAAATAAATGTGCATTTTTAAAATGATCTGCTTTAACATTATCTACTATTTTAATGAACTCAAATACCCATCCAAAATCCGTTACAAAAATAAAAATTTCCCGGAAGTTTTTTTTCCAAACCGCTGTGTTTCGAAAAAGGTAACATATAGCAATACTTTAAATAACATCTTTTTTTTTTTTTTTGAAAATTAGCGATTTTTCATTTAATTTTATTGAAAAATGTATAAAATAAAATTTTCATGACTTTGCAGAAGATACCAAATCGACCGGACCCACCGTTTCTGAGATATATATTATTGGGAAATTTCAAGAGATTTTTTCTTAGTCCCTTCTCAAAAGTAAGGCTAGAATATAAAAGGGCACACTTATGATGCAAATTGTCTTATTTGATCATTTTATTTATTTATTTATTTATTATTAAATTTATTCATCTGACAATAAAATGGTCTTAATGAATTGGTTTAGTCAAGTCATAAAATTGTAGATCGCTGTACTTTCTGCACGAATTTGTGTGATGGTTCATCAAATTCAAAAAGGTGTTCAACGGTGCCAAATGTCCTCAAGTATGATGTTATCGGTTCGTAATACCCGAACGTCGTTCGATGAAATCTCGGCTGAAATAAACTGGAAGAGCGCAGTGATCGTTGTGAAGCACGAAAATCGAGTTGAGACAAAATCTTCGGTGAGTCGATATCCCCGTTGATCAGTTTTGCGACGAAAGTAGTTTGCTGAATTTTCCTGCGTCGTTCCAATGAGTCGAGTCCGATCAGTCGACAGCGATCGTGGTATGGTGGAAGATCAAGCGGGTTCTGCCAGGGAAGGTTTCTTAGAGCAAGACGAACAAATCGTTTCTGAACGCGCTCAATCCGTAAGTTCCATGTAAGTTGATAAGGACTCCAAATTACGCTAGCATTTTCCAGTATTGGACGAACCAAAGAACAATATAACGCCTTCAAACAATACGGATCTTTGAAGTCCCACCCGATCTTTGCAAATAGTTGAATTGCAATAAAACCTAGTTGCCTGGTCGCTTTTGAAATTACAGATGAACGATGCAGATTGAAGGTAAGTTTGGCATCTAACAAAACACCAAGGTCATTAACATGGTCAACTCTCTGGAGCGTTTGTCCATCAATTGCATAGTCGAATCGAATTGGGTTTAGTATTCGGTGAAACGTTATGACCTGGCATTTTGAAATGCTGACAATCAACCAGTTTCTACGACACCAGGCGACAAATGTATCTAGAAGTTTTTGAAGCCGGATGCAGTCGTCAATAGAGCGAACTTCAAGATATAATTTCAAATCATCGGCATATACTAATCTGCAGCCAACTCCGAGCACCGAAACAGCATCGTTGAAGAACAGCAAAAACAAAAGTGGACCCATATTGCTGCCTTGAGGATCTCCTGATAAATTTGAGAACGAAGATGATACACAAGAGCCGAGCTTAATTCGCAGGACTCTACCACATAAGTAAGAGCGTAGCCAGTCAGTAAACTTTTGTGTGGCGCCCAGCCGCAACATCTTGCACAAGAGTATTCGGTGGTCAATTCGGTCGAAAGCTGCTTTCAGATCAGTGTATACTGCATCAATTTGTACTTTATTCTCCAAACTCGAAAAACAACTGGAAGTGAAATCTAAGAGATTCGTGCTGACTGAATGACCTGGCATAAATCCATGCTGATCAGTAGAGATGTAATTTTTAGTACGAAAAAGTACCTCAGTGCTCACAATTATTTCGAACAGTTTAGATGCAGCTGATAAATTGGTTATGCCTCGATAATTTCTAACATTTGTACGATCACCGCTCTTGTATACAGGAAACATGAAAGACTGCTTCCAAGTCATCGGAAAAATACCTTGCTCAAATGATTTGTTAAATATAGTGCACAAAGGATCGGCTAAAGCAGAAGCGCAATGACTGTACACCGCTGCAGGTATGCCGTCTGGTCCGGCAGAGAACGATCGTTTCAACTTCTTCGCTGCGGCAACAATCATATCGGAAGTAACCAAAAATGTGTCAATGTGCACTAAATTCTCAGGAACATCCACCGCGGCGGTCTCCGCATCGATACCGGAGGCTGTTTTTTCTGCAAACACCGAAGCAAAGAACTTTGCAAACAGATCACATGACTCCAAGGATGACCTGGATTCAACACCATCGAGACAAACTTTTGAAGGAATTGATGAGCATTTACGTTTCGAGTTTACAAAAGTCCAGAAATGTTTGGGATTCCGACGAAGATCAGTTTGAACCCGCATAACGTAGGATTTGTACAACCCCGCGTTTAATTTGCGATAGTTATCACTGGAACTTTTGAACATTCGTTTTATTTCTAAGCTCTTCCAGCGACGATGTTTGCGCTGCCAAGCATTTCGAATTCGTTTCAATTTACGAAGCAAAGCTGTGCTCCAAGGGGGACTTATTGGCCGTTTTATAAAAGGCAAATTTGAACTTAACCACTGAGTTATTTTGTTACAGAAAAAATATGCCATTTCATTTGCGTTGTCGATATCTTGCAAAGCACTCCAGTTAACGTTTTGCAAGAATTCAAGTAAAGCACCAAAATCAATTTTTCTATAATTTAATGGCCTTGATTCATTCGTGAAGTCCATATTCCGAAAACTGTTTTCGCAGTCAGCAGCCAACGAGAAAACTAAAGGCGGATGATGCGGGTCGACAGGTAGCAGTGGAGTAACACTACAATCAACTATTAATTGATGCTCCGAAGAACAAAAGACCAAATCGAGCAATCGCCCAAGATGATTTCTGCACTGGTTTGCTTGATGTAGACTTAAAAAATCCATACCGTCGATCAGCGCTGTACCAGCAGCGGATGGCAACAAAGAACAAGCGGGTTGTGTTTCTTCATGCCGTTGATTCCACACAATGCGGGGCTGGTTGAAATCACCACACACCAGAACAATATCATTCACAGAACCTTTACTGCACAGTTCCGAAACAGTTGAAATGTGCGCATCGATCACATCAACGTTTTGGCTTTTATCAGGGGGAATGTACACACCGCATAACAGTAACTTTCTACCCCGCACTGTAGCACTTGCACACACTTGTTCAAGACACTGACCATTCACCGTTTCAATGATAGAGCTGACGTGTTTTCGTGAAATGGCAATCAAAACTCCACCAAATGATGCTTTGTCACTATTAGCTGAGCTGCGGTCACAGCGAAAAACATTGAAGGAATTTCCAAACAACTGCTGAGAGTTTATTCGGCTATCCAGTCCGGTCTCGGTCAAAAAGATGACATCAAAGTTGCAGTCACTCGTCGTTAAAAAGATCTCGTCGATTTTTGTCCTCAACCCCCGAACATTCTGGTAGTACACCCAGATACCAACGTCATCTTGTTCGTCATTCTGCGACACGGGATAAAACAAATCAGCGCTTGATAATCTGGAAGCTAACGAATACTTGCCAAGATGAGTAGTTTGGAAGACCCCTTCACCACACCTACCCGCAGGACCAGGACGGCTGATGAACGCTGGCAGCGGTGGCACGACTGGGGAAGGGGGGTCAGGGGCTTCCACAATATCAACTACGGTGCGTCCCAGTATACTGCATTGCATCACTGCTGAACTATTCCTCCTTGCGTTGAAACAGGCGTTGGAGATGGATCCACAGCAGCTGGTTTCCAAAATTTTTGGGATGATTTCTCCTGGAATTGGCGAAAATAGATTCCTTGGGGCCATGTTGAAGGTTCCAAGGCGATAGCTTGTAGTGCAGGATCGAGGCCAACTTTAAATGATACAAAGGTCATGTTGCTAACATCGGTACCTTTGGCGACCAGTTTAACAACTACTGGATCCTCATTCATTTCAAGATTGGCTCGCATCATGAAGAATGCATATGCAAAATTGGGGCCAAATCAAAAACTACAGTAGGATCGTAGTTCTGTACGCTACACGGAAAGATCGAAATCAGCATTTTGTCGAAATAATTATTTGGTTTTCTGATTTTAGTTAGTTATGTTTTGAGACAACTAAAAAAAATACTTTTGCTACTAATTAACAGGGTCTGAGTGTTTAGTAGAATATTTATAATAGGATAAAGATTTTTTGACACCATTGAATTCTACTATAAGTGACTAATTTGCTAATTTAGATTCCCATTCCCTAAGGCACACTACATTTCCATTCAACTAAATTGAATTAAAAAAGTAAAATGTTTTCTTTAACCAACATGAATGGTTGAATTGGCTTCTGCAGTCTGCAGGTATAGGGACCGTGCACGAGGGCGTGGTCTAGTGACCCGGCGACGACAGCGCACGAGATGACGAGTGGAAAAAATAATCCTACCATAGCAAAACTTGTAATCTGAGTTTGAAAATACTTTCTAGCGTATTTTTTCCGAAGGCAAAAAAAAAATTGAGTCGAATTATTCGTTCTGTATCTAAATACGGTAACGTCATTTTCTGTCATTGCAGTTGGAATTGTTTGTAATATTGATTATATTCTCTCAAACATACTATGTTGTCACTATATTCTCAGTACATCAAATGATTTTTTCATCGACTGGACTGGAAAAACTGAAAAAAATCTTGCAAGAAAATTCTAATTTCAAGTCATTAGTAAAAATTGCTTCTGTGTAATTTCTTTTTATACTTTCACTCAAAGAAAATACCCCACTGAAGAGTTGAAATATTTTGTTAAATGAAGTAAGTTTATCTCGTAGTTCTTCTTACTTTAGCTGAATTGAAATTTTTACACCTATTGCTATTTTTAGAGCAAAATAGACCCATATAACTTTGGATCCGTCAAACTTTGAAATGGACCGCAGTTTTAGGTAAATTTTACTACTCGTTAAAAAATAACTGCTCGACTGTCAAATTTTAACTGAAAGTTCAAATAATTCGCAGGATGGTCCATATTGTTCGAATCGAATAAGGAAATAAATTGCAATCGTAAAAATGCTAGCGAACTCACAGGGAGCCAGTTCGACATATATTGAAGTTACGAGTCACAAAATTAACAACAAATAATAATTTATTTTAAACGCTAAACTGTTTTGCCTTTCTCATATAGAAAGGTTATAGAATCACAATACAAATCGACTAGTAAAAATTGGCCAAGTGTCATATGCCATTCCACTCAGTTCGTCGAGCTGAGCAATGTCTCTGTGTGTGTGTGTTTCTCGAAATTGACTTAGATTTAAATGAAAGGTCTTGTGGTTCTCAACTGAACTCCTGAATTTCATCCCGATCTGACTTTCAGTTTCGAAATGATAGGGTAAAGTGTGCTAAAATTGTGTACCTTCACTTAAAGAGTCGAAATCGAAAAAAAAATTTGATTCCAAAAGTCTTAGAATTGCATGAAACGTCGAGATTTAGTGTCATCTCGAAAAAATTTTTTTTTTAAAATATCAACTTTCTGGGACTTCAACTTTAACCGATGGGCACCACCCCTTACCCATGTCCGATTTAGCTCAAATTTTGCATGAGGACTTTTTTCGAGATGCTTAAACTTCTGAACAATAGCGCTTCACGAAATTAGAGGTGATCCCAAAATATTGGCACCCTTATATACATTAGAGCGTTAAAAAACAACGTGTTTTGTCGGTTACGTCACTTATACCATTATATCTCCGGAACCAAAAGTCACAGCCTTTTGATCTTCGAACTTGATCAATAGCCCGACAGTAGCTTTCAAACGAGCATAAGTTTGTTAAAATCGGTTCAGCGCGTATGAATATCTTCGAAAAGTGCACACACACACAGACATTTTCCGATCTCGTCGAACTGAGTCGAATGGTATATAACACTATGGGTCTCCGAGGCTCCGTTCAAAAGTCGGTTTTTCCAGCAATTCCAATACCTTTGTATAGACAAAGGCAAAAAGGACCTCACTTACTTTTCTCAGAGATGGCAGTCCGGTATACCTAATATTAGGTTCAAATGAAAGATCTTATGCTCCTACCGAAAATTAAGCATATTTTCCGCATGCAATTAATATCGTCGTTTTGAGTACGATATCAAAATCGTTTAAAATCTTTAAAATTTGAATAAAAACTAGTAGAGTTTGTAGGTCATGTTAGTTGATGGCAATACGAATCAACTTCGATTATGCCGGTTCTCGGGTTCCGGTGCTCCAAATACCTACAATAGTGGAATCCACTTCGTTTTTTCGTGGATGTCAGAGAACTATTTCATTCCTTAGGTTATACTAATTAATGAACGAACAAACACTTTGGTTTGTTTTAAGAATCGAAGAGAAACATTTTTAATAGTATACCACAATATTATATATGAGAATATGGTTGATATGAGAAAGCCATCCTTACACCACTAGGTGGATTAAAACTTAAACATATTGTAACTGTGTAAACTATGGTAGGATTTTTTCGACTATTCGTCATTAATGGCGATACTTGTTGTCATGCACGGTCCTTACACTCTTACCAGCCGCTACCTAATTTTGGGTCAAAATCCACCTAAAATCAACTAAAGTATATCTCCCCAATTTTGGGTAACGAGTGATGACCTCAAAATATAGGTAACTGTAAGTTTAGTACAAGTGTTATGCCATAACAAAGCACGCTACCCATTTTTACCGATCAACTCAAAGTTTGAGTTGATAACGACCTAACTTTGGGTAGCTTATAGAAGAGCTCGACAATGAGTAATTTCTCCTCTAAAAATAGGTAGAAATGATTTTCAGTGTATATGGCGAACTGTCACCGAAAAAATGTTATCATTGTAATGACTACTAGCCACTAGATGGCACACTACTACCGAAAAGAATTTTGCGTTCGCGGTTGTCATACAATAGCAACTTCCCATGTTGTAGTAATTGTTTTCTTCATTGGACTAAGCGAAATCGACTCTCGCACTGAAAACTCGGAAAGTAAAAACCGAATACAAGTAGTACTCCAAACGGCGTAGCCCGAGCGTAACATACCGTAAAATAACAAGAAGCCACAAAGAAGAGAAACCGCCTACTACTACTATTATACACAAACTGTGAAGGATCTTATGTCGTTTTCGTTTTTAAATTGCACTACACCGGTGTAGCGAAAGCTGCGCTGAAACCGTTCGTTTTTGCCAATTGCACTACACCAGTGCTACACTTTTTCTGCCCCGATACCACTGGTGAAGCACTCATCAAAAGTTTGGTGTGGCTCTGTACAATCGTTTATTGTAGTCAATGGTTACTGTTTATGTTTTCGTCATTTTTGTTCGTTTATTCATGCCTCAGTGTAGCACTGCACCGGTGTAGTGCAAATCAAAAACGAAAACGCCATTATTTTCTTGATCCAAAATTATGTTTTGAATAAATATAAACTTACCTTTCTTTTTGTTTCGATATTGCCTTCATTTGGAAAAACGACAACCAGTTGCAATACAGGTTGAAAGTTGCAACTAACTTCGTTTGACATATACAATTACGCCACTGTTCCACGTGAAAACATTATTACGCACAATCGCATTAAATGCGCACAAATTCTGAATAAATACACACTCCACTAATTGAAATAAATGAAAATTGAAATTGCAAGCCGTTTCAGCAAAACCATCCTTTTTTAGAATTTTAAAGGATTGTTTTGCTTTGACACTTCTCGTGAGTTCACTTTAAGCAACAGATTCATAAGACGAAACGTAAGGAGAAGCAGAAAGGAATGGAACATACTTTTACTCAATATAAGACCTAATTCTTCGTCCGATATCGAACCGGTTCTGATTACGTGCACAAAAGTTTCCAGCACAAATCCGTAACCGGTTGAATAACTGCACGTTCACGAAATCTCTTCCACAGAAAATCCTACACGCGGTCCGTCGGATTCTCGATGGACGTGAAAATATTTCGGCCTGTCACTGGAAATCGATTGGCTATTGAAGGAAGAACTAGTTGGAATAGAAAACCATTCCTCTCATCAGAATGCACGTTCTAAAAGTCGATTGGAATGCATAGGAGGCTTAAAGGACGAAACCCTCCTCCTAACTCTTAACTGTAAATATGCGAATTAAGGTGATCTGAACTGGCCACCAAATAAAATTGGACTCAAAACGATAATGTTGACATCATAGCTTGAACCTAGGCAAACTGAAACAACATTCACGCAACAGTTGCACCACCCGACACCCAAAAATGAATGAAAGTGAAAAGCCATCAACAAATGTAAAACAAACAAAAAATCATTCGCACTGGTGCTTCGTCGACTGGCTGTCTCTACAAGATATGCTGATAGTTTGCCTTCCGGAACCGTCATGTGACTTCTACCGAGTCACATGGATCATGTTCTTCCCGGATTAGTACGGGCTATCGCACCGTGTCCGACCGTCTGTCTTTGTGTCCGTTGCGAGTCTGTACAACTACTCGGTGATTGAGAGGACTACAAAAAAGCATTCACACAAACACCCACACTCTCGCACACGGACGAATTGTCGAACGAGGTGCCAGCTACAATCGATTGTAACTCACCATCTGGTGACGAAAACGATGCCTTCGTCGAGTCAGTTTTGATTTTCATGTTTCGATTTGCAAGCCCGCTCCGGTTCCGTCCAGGGCCTGCCGAGGTTCGATATGAATATCAATCAAATGGCATTCGTGACAGTGATTTTTTTTGCTCACACTGTTGCTTTTGTTGTTACAGCAGGAGCAGCAATCAGGAAGCTTCACACGCTACATGTTCCACCCATCCGGGGCAAGTGGTTTTTTCGCAATGGTGCGAAGCGGTGGATGTCGGGGATGTTGGGGAAGACCGGGAAACGGCCACCTCGCCGCCCGCTTGAGGTACACCGAGAGTGATGTAGACCTTGTTCAATGTTCATGCTGATTGAGGAATAATCTCGTCTATTATCCATGTCAGCCACTGACTGGGTATTGAATTGGAGGATGAAATTGAATTTGCATACGAATCAACAAGTCGTTTAGTGGGACGGGAAAGCAAACACAGCGCACACATCTACGTGGTGGAAGTATGTAGATATTTTAGATTTTATCTATTCGAAGAAGCGGGTTGTATTTTTAATGCGGTAGCAGATTGAAGTCGAATTGGGTTGTCAGAGATTGGAGACTCATACTCAAGGGTTTTTGGTGGTCACGCGCGGTACTTTTTGACAGGTCCGGTAGATCATTTTTGGTCCGAATGGGTAGTTTGCTCTCTTATAAAAAGTCGTCGACTGCGTATCTATTGTTCACTAGCTGACCCGTCGAACTTCGTTTCGCCCAACAATTATTTGTTCGAATTCATGTTTTCCGACATCAGAAGTGTCAAACGACTAAATGGTTAACGTTTCTCCCCGTTATTTTTCTGATTAACCTACAATCAATGGAATTCGACACACATTCGCTTTAGCCCGAAAAAGAAATATCACCAAAAATTAATGTGAAATGTGAAATACTTCTGCTAAGCAAAAATTGAACGAATGTACAGATTATCCTTTCATCATTTGAATCAAAATACTGAACAGAGATCCCTCACTAATGGATTCGACATAACTGATTTAAGGTGTCACGTTTTCTCTTCCAGATGTGATTCTTGCTTTCGGTAATCTATGAAGAAGCTCGCTAACCAGAATTTTGTATTGATAAACCTAACAAAATGCTGAAGAGTTTCTCTTCTAGAGTTGTTCATTTGGTAGAGTAGGATATGTTTACAGTTTGTATTTAGCCCAAGTAACTAAAAGTTCTTAAAAAAAAAGATTCCTGAAGAGCATTCTAAACAATCCGTTTTTAAAGAATTACTTATACTTGAATGTTCACCCGACGGAACAGAAGAAACTTTGAAGCTTTTACAGCTTTTAAGTAGTGAGAAAATTTTCTCAGAACTTGTTCTGTACGTTGAAGTTGCAAAAAAGTGCCACGCGTACTTTAGAGCTCTAATAAAGTGGATATTGTTCAGGTACTGTGGAACTTCTGGTTGTTTGGAGAGACAACGCTTAAATTTTAATTTGATATTCATCGTACCAATTTGAACATTCTTCACAGATATAAAATATAAAATGACGGTCTCGTTCCATTATGGTGATCATCTTGAACATTGATCTAAATGCAACTTATTATGCGCGCTTAGTGTAATCTAAATCATTAGAAAGCAAAATGCAGTGAAAATCTCTTAGTTTGACCTTAGCGCTTCTACTGCACAATCTTTTTATTGATTCACTCAAAAATATTCTGATTAGTTGAACTCGCGCTCGCGATGATCAATACTATTCATCTGACTCCATTGAACACAATTCATCAACTGGTAAATGATATCAGAACTTTTTCTCCTGACTGAGCATTCCGTCATTGGCAAGCAATAATTTCGATACCCAATTAAGCACGTGACGCGAAATGAAGAACCACATGAATCGTTGCGCGCCAAACAATTTTTTCAACGATCTAGTATTCTTTTCTTCGACGGCCCAACACTTATGCAACTCGTTATGCGCCAAACACTTATCGATGATCTAGCAATCATTGGTGACTTTTTCAGTGGAAAATTCCATTGTCCATACAAAATAACTTTATTGGTTTTTCCCACTTTTCCGATAAGTTTTCCTAATTTTGTTGATGTACGAACCCGGTGAGGGTAAAAACTGATCAAACAAAAAAAGAATCATGTAAATCCATCCATCCGTTCTTACGTGATGCGATTACAAAGAATGATCTCTGCATTTTTATATATATAGATAGATATATAGATGAATGGAAAGTAATATACAAGTATACAAGTTTTGTCATTTATTTATTATAGCGTGTAAAAGATCATAAGGATATACAAAAATCCGCAAAACAAAACCGTCTGACAATTTGTTTAAATCGAGTTTGTCGGTTATGTCGCGATAGAAACGTAAAATAGCAACGTTATTGAGTCGATCTTGCGATCATTTTTGATCCTGAATACGTTTTGTCGTGAATATGACTTACTTTACTATGGGGTGCCTTTTCAAAATTAGCCATATGGAAGAATGGGCAGAACATAATCGTGAATATCTCGACTTATATTAACGGCAGCAACATAATTCTTTCACCATTTCATCAAAAATATGATCAGGAATTTAGGAGAACATTTTGAACAGTGTGAAATAACCACAAACAACTCAAAAATTAAGTTTTCTAAAACTTTGAAAACAACGCGGAAAACTCTTTACTTTTGCTTGGCTTTTTCGCGCAAGGACGACGATTTTGAGGTAGTCAGGCACATATCTTCATCTGAATGCTTTTAAAAGGGGAACCGTGGTCGAAAATCGATCATTTCTTCTTGTGTGTTGGATGGAAGTAGACGTCGTGAGAATGATTTATCATTTGCTTTCCGGTCGTCGAGGGGCGATACCATCAACCAACAGCGACGGAGAGTGCACCTTCTGCGTGGTTAAAACCTCAAACGCTCAGGTAGCAACTCTCATTCACATTCTGAAACTGGATTCTGGAACTATATTCCGGATCTGATTTCAGTTTCGAAATTGTAGTTCTAGAATTGCAACTGAACTCTGAGTCTGCTCTTAGTTCTAAATTTAGTTCTTGAACTCAGGTCCAGTTCCTTATTCCAGAATTCTTCTATTCGATTCTTTTTAGAATCATAATAATATTCCGAAAGAATTATGCGACATTTTACTGTACTCTATGCAACCCATTTTGGTAGTCGTGGCGAGAAATCGTCTTCAAGTTTCAGAGCTTAGTTCCGGAATATGGGTTAAGAATTCGGAGCCTGCGTGCTGAACTGGATTCTGGAAAAAGATTCCGGAACTGACTTCAGTTTCGAAATTGTAGTCTACTAAAATCCAAGTTCCAGTTCCTAACTCCACAATTCTTCAAATCGGTTCTTTTGTCCTGAATACGGCTTACTTTATTATGGGGCGCCTTTTCAAAATTTACCTTGTACAAAAATGGGCAGAACTTTACCACGAATATCTTTTGATGTACTTAACCCAACAAAATATTTTTTCTACAAGCTATCGGTAATATGATTAGGAATTCGTGATTAAATTTTGAACAGCGTGAAAAAACCCTAAAAATAATTGAAAAACAAAGCTTTCTAAAACTTTAGGAAATAATGAGTAAAATTCATCACGCTTGCTTGCCCTTTTCGCATCCGGACGACGGTTTTGAGGTAGTCAGGCACATATCAGAATCTACTGAACAGGTAATCTTTGAATAAAAACTGTTCATTTCTCTTATTGCTACAGACGGAACTGGATGTCGAGGTGAGGTTCTCTCATCAACATCAGTAAGAACAAACCAAGTATAAAGCGTGAAACGCTCTGGTCGTCCTCCCATTTGGACTTCGGTCGTCAGGAGGAGCAGTCGGCAATGAAATCAGACCTTTTGCCTCAAACGCTCAGATCACAAAGCCAGTTTTCAGGATAATTTGATTAACTTTGTGCAATTTTCGCAGTGCAAAATTCGCAACAGTGTTTAATATCTTAGAGAATTACACAATTTGGCCCTCCTGAATACCAGAAATTTATCTAGTACGGCATTTACTTTTCACTGAACTATTTAAATACGTAATGAAATAATTGACATCAAAATTCTGTATGTTTCTATTTAGGACAATAATTGTATACCCAAAGAATTATGCGAAATTTTCTTCACTATACTGTATACTTCACATTTTTCAACCACTTGTAGTTTGTGTTAGAACTTTCTGCATATATATATAGAACCGACTTAGAAGCCATTAATGAAAGGTTCCTTTCATAACCACCATTATTTTATCATAAAGAACTATACTGGTTATTTCGTAATATTTAATTGTGTGTCGGAATGTTTAATGTTACTAAGCTTTGCTTTAGTTTAGGAGTATCGTTTCAAATTCTAGTAGTGGAAAAAAGGAAAGCTTGCACAATTCACACAATCGATCAACTAATTGATAATCGAAAGTATAAAGAAAGAGTGTCAGTTTTATTCGTATTCACGACATCCAGTTATGTCTCTGACATTACACACCCGTACTTTTTAAATTGCGAAAAAATTTCGTTCATTTGAACAAGATGATCCTGGTACAGTAGCAAGTAGACGCACGAAATGCACAAACTCTGGAACAAGCACTCTTATCCATTTTTTTTTTTGAAAGAAAGTTCCCTCAGACTATTTGCCAGTTCATTTTGCCGTTTCAGTAGTTGCAAAAACATTCGTTCTCATAAAATTTCCCATTTTTATCGATATCTGCTGCAAACATGGATGGCTTTTATCGTATCAAAAAACGCTCACTAGCAACTCTTCACATGGTTCAATCAGTGCCATCAAAGAGAGACGGATATCATCGCATCAACAAAAGTTCAAGTAACATAGAATGTACACCAGTGCGAGAGTAAATTTCTCTCGATGACCTGTCTGAGAATCAAAGGTTAGCACGTCGCTGTGGGGATTCTCTCTGAAGCAACAAACGGTCGCTAATTCTCGTTTCGCAGTTCGATTCTATACAGGTAGTTGATAATTGCGATAGAATATTTTTCTATTGCCGCTTATTCTAACTATGTGCATATAACCTTTGTATAAGTTGTGTCTATGAAAATGTATGTGAATGCTCCACACAAGGGTTTTGAAATATTGCAACCTAGTATGAAAATCATCAAGTCGAATCATCGATTCGATTTTCTGCGATAATTGTCAACTTGCGATTCTCTCTTGGTAAATTCCACTCATCACCAATCATTATCAGACTAAAATTTTTTCAAAGGGCCGTGAAATACTCAGAGTATGAAGACGGTACGACCACTTTGTTGTAATTTATTGAAAGATGGCTTTTTGGTCAATGTTTCTTTACAAAATATTTATTTTGCGTCAAAAGCCGACGTTTCGAAGGAATATCCCTTCATCTTCAGGGCAACTATAAGGTTAACATACATGATTAGTCACAGTTTTCACATTATACAATTTCATAACAAATTGTTTACTCACAAACGACAACAAATATTTTTCGTCAAGTGGATTGGAACATTTAAAATGATCAAAAACGGGAACGGCTACTCTACACTAAAAGCACAAACGGTGTGAAAACATTAATTTGAACGAACTACGATTTGAATTTGTATGTTTGTTTTAACTTACACAGTCACTTCCCCCGCACATCAAACCAGATTAAACATTGAAATATTTCTTAGTCATGGCTGATAATAGAGCAAAAATCAGAAAGAGATAGATGAGCAGCAATAGACAGCGAAAATGAGGAGATGAACACGTAGAAAAATCAAAGCTGTGGTTATCAAAGCGGTGCAAAATAATTGGAGTTTGATCGAGAAAAATACAACCATCAAAGATAGTGATTTATTCACTCAACTAGTCGATTTCAATCTCTCCTCCAGTTATTTTGTCTTCCGTGGCACTTACTACAGGCAAACCTCCGGCACTGCGATGGGTAATCCATTGTCACCTGCACTTGCCGATCTGGTAATGGAATCCTTGCTCGATCAAGTGATGGGGACGATCGGTATGCCCATTCCATTTTTCAAAAAATATGTTGATGATTTGGTCACCGCTCTCCCAAGAGACAGAATTGAATATGTGAGTAACGCATTGAATGCATACAACTCTCATATTCAATTTACATGCGAAGTGGAAGAAAACAACCAACTGCCGTACTTAGACATGCTTTTAATAAGAACAGAGGAGCAAAAAATCGTCACCGACTGGTACAAAAAACCTACTGCGTCGGGACGAATTTTGAATTTTCTCTCCTTTCATCCACTTTCGCAAAAGCTAAACACGGCCACTGGTTTCATTGGGAGAGTGTTTCGGTTGTCAACGTGCAAATCTGTAACTGAGAAAAAGAAAACAGTGCGTGATTATTTAATCCGCAACAACTATCCAAGTTCACTCATCAACAGACTTATAAATAGATTTGTGAACAAACTGAACGATGACAACCGAAACAAAAGCGACAGCGACCAAATGGTGTACCGGTCGCTTCACCATGTGGATGCACTTACCCCAGCTCTGGCTAAGATTATTCAGAGGAACCACAAGAATGTGCGTTTGGGGTTTAAGTGCATAAAAACTAACGCATCACTTTTTTCGAGGCTCAAGGATTCCACTTCGAAGTTTCTAAGGCGCAATGTAATCTATCGCATTCCGTGTACAGAATGCGATAGCTCATACATTGGCTTAACCACGCAGCAACTGAAACAGCGGTTGTCTGGACACCGCTCTTTGATACAGCGGTACCAAAAATTCGTCTCGTCGGGCACCGATCAGAGTGAGAGCAAAACGGATGAATATAAAAAGACAGCGTTAATGGTGCACGTGATTGAATCTGAGCACATTTTTGATTTGGACAGTGCAAAGATTCTAGATCAAGATAATAGGATCAATGCACTGCAAATTTTAGAAATGTGTCACATTTTCACAGATGGTTCCACCATTAACTTTAGAACCGATACACATAATTTAAATGCAGCATACTCTGGTTTGTTGTACTCTCTCTCACATTAACAACAGTATCTTTCTTTTTCTACGTGTTCATCTCCTCATTTTCGCTGTCTATTGCTGCTCATCTATCTCTTTCTGATTTTTGCTCTATTATCAGCCATGACTAAGAAATATTTCAATGTTTAATCTGGTTTGATGTGCGGGGGAAGTGACTGTGTAAGTTAAAACAAACATACAAATTCAAATCGTAGTTCGTTCAAATTAATGTTTTCACACCGTTTGTGCTTTTAGTGTAGAGTAGCCGTTCCCGTTTTTGATCATTTTAAATGTTCCAATCCACTTGACGAAAAATATTTGTTGTCGTTTGTGAGTAAACAATTTGTTATGAAATTGTATAATGTGAAAACTGTGACTAATCATGTATGTTAACCTTATAGTTGCCCTGAAGATGAAGGGATATTCCTTCGAAACGTCGGCTTTTGACGCAAAATAAATATTTTGTAAAGAAACATTGACCAAAAAGCCATCTTTCAATAAATCAGAGTATGAAGTAGAGCGAAGAAATGTAGCAAAATTATCTCACGGTACATTAAGAGACACGAGTTCTTGTAGCATCTTCTACCGGATTTAAAATGTTGAATACAATATAGATAAATATCGAGCAGCTTCTGCCAAATTATCGGCAATCATTCAGTAATAGCCGTTCAACCGAGAAGGTTGTGTATAGAAGCGTACAGTTTAATAACGCTGGTTGGTTTACACGCGTTAAATACGACAACGGTTGAACTACAGGTAGAAACCTGTTGGCAGCAGCCGTTAAAACGTATAGTCGTGCTGCATAAGAGAGCCCTAGTGCTGGGCCAAGCTGGTGAAGGAAACAACAAAGGGCGTTTCCCAAACTCTACCCAGGCCGCAATATACAGCCACAAGTGCTGAGCAGGAGAGTGCAAAGGCACATCGAAGAGGAAGAGTGCAAAGGCACATAGAAGCAGGAGAGTGCAAAGGCACACCGGTGCGAAGGCTCTTCGGTGCAGAAGCATATCGGTGCGGAGCACTAGGAAGAAGGAGACAAGACAACTCGGTCTTTCCACTGCCATACAACACGCAGGTATACACCGGTGACCTGCGCTGGTTACAGCTGGCGAAGACGAAAGCAAATCGGAATTCGAGTGGTGCTGAATGTCAGGTAGCAGTAGCATCACATCATATTCTATCGCTACAGTGAGCTTCAGCATTGTATCAACGTCCAGATACATCCAACAAGAACATCTAGAGCAACGAGGATCTACACGGCAGTGCAACGGAGATAGACAACAATTTCAAGGTAGAAGTTTTTTCTTTTCCTTTTGATTGAGTACTGTGTAGTGTTGGTTTCAAATTTTATTTTAAAGTTTAGTTAAAAATTTTAATGTAATGGATGAATCCATGGACGTGAATCCTAGCATGAATCCGATACCCCCACGAACGAAAAAATATCAGGAGAGCTCTTCTGGGCCTTGGATAGTCTTTTTTAGACGTATATCAAAGCCATTGAACATTTTTCAAATTAATAAAGGTTTGACATCACGATACTCTTCAATCAAAGAGATCATAAAAGTAAATAACGATAAAATTCGTGTTGTGGTAAATAATTTGAAACACGCGAATGATAATGTCTCTTCGGAACATTTCAATAAAGAGTATAAAGTTTACATACCCTCCAAAGATGTCGAAATTGACGGTGTTGTTACCGAAGCGAGTCTTTAGGTAGATGATTTACTCAAGCATGGTGTTGGTCGTTTCAAGAACTCTATGCTTGAGGGTGTGAAAATACTGGAGTGCAAACAACTGTACTCAGTAGTTCATGAAGAGGAAAAAAAAGTTTATCGCCCATCAGACTCGTTTCGAGTGACATTTGCCGGGTCTGCGTTGCCGTCCCATGTCTATGTCGATAAAATTCGCCTCCCTGTTCGGCTTTTTGTTCCAAATGTAATGAATTGTACGAACTGCAAAAAATTCGGCCACACAGCTACTTACTGTAGTAATAAACCAAAATGTATTAAGTGTGAAGGGCCTCATAAAGATAATGATTGCAACAAGGAAATTGAAAAATGTATTTATTGTGGGAATAGTCCTCATGATGATATTTCAGTATGCACTGCATTTAAAGTGCACAAAGACAAAATTAAGCTTTCTTTAAAAGCACGGTCTAAGCGCACATATGCAGAAATGCTTAAAACGGTCATTGATGTCCCCCCTTTGGAAACCGAAAACGGGTTTTCAAATCTAGAGGAACCAGAGGACTCTGACTCTGACGAAAATAGTGAAGGTAATTCGTTTATCACTACCCAAGGGTCAGTTAAGAGAAAGAAGTCTTCCTCCAAATTACCAAAAAAGACACCTAAAATTTCATCTTCAAAAAAAGATCCCCGTGTTAAACAAAAAAAGTCAAAACCAAAGACTGTGCCTCCTGGTTTGTCAAATTCACAAACCAATCCAGGATCTAGTACAGAAAAAGATAATAATCCAGTGGGCTCCATTTCACAGCCACCAACAGGATTACTGAAGTTTTCGGAAATTGTTGAATGGATTTTCTCAGCATTCAATATATCTGAACCCTTAAAGACCCTCATAATGGCATTCCTTCCAATAGTTAGAACCTTTTTGAAGCAGTTATCAGCTCAATGGCCAATTGTCTCAGGTTTTGTATCTTTTGATGGATAATTTATCACCCGCCGCAAATGATACAATCACTGTCCTGCAGTGGAATTGTCGAAGTATCATGCCAAAACTTGATTCATTTAAAATTTTATTGCATAGCCAAAAATGTGATGTATTTGCTTTATGCGAAACATGGCTTACTTCAAACATAGCTTTAAATTTTAATGATTTTAACATTATACGTCTCGATAGAGACTCTCCGTATGGTGGAGTGCTTTTGGGAATTAAGAAATGCTATTCCTTTTATAGATTAAACATCCCTTCAACTTCTAGTATAGAAGTTGTTGCTTGCCAAATAAACATTAAAGGCAAAGATATTTGCATAGCTTCGGTTTATATTCCTCCAAAAGCACAAGTTGGACAGCAACAGCTTAATGAAATGGTTGAAGCCCTTCCTGCACCACGATTGATTCTGGGGGATTTAAATTCGCACGGTATTATGTGGGGTTCCGTTTACAATGATAGCAGATCATCTTTAATACAAAACATTTGTGACAATTTTAGCATGACGGTATTAAATATGGGTAGCATGACACGGATCCCAAGACCTCCGGCACGCCCAAGTGCATTAGATCTATCTCTTTGCTCAACATCAATTCGACTAGATTGCACCTGGAAAATACTGCCTGATTTACACGGTAGCGATCATTTACCAATCATCATCTCAATTAGCTGTAACAAATGTATTGCTAATTCAGCTAGTATTCCATATGATTTGACAAAAAATATCGACTGGATTAAATACCAAAGTAGAATCTCTAGTATTTTGAATTCAATGGAAGAGCTCCCTCCACTTGAAGAATATGACTTCCTCATTTGTTCGATTCTGGAGGCAGCAGAACAATCCCAAACTAAACGCTTTCCTGGGCCAACGACTAACAGAAGGCCTCCCAACCCCTGGTGGGACAAAGAGTGCTCAGAGGCTAAACTCGCAAAACAAAATGCTTGCAAGACGTTTCTAAAACGGGGAGGAGGAACTCCTCAGAATTTTGAAAAACTTATGGTTTTAGAAACCAAGTACAAGAGCATACTTCGAGCCAAAAAATGTAGCTATTGGAGACATTTTGTCGAAGGTTTGTTTGAACCTCAATGAGCACTCTTTGGAACACGGCCAGACGAATGAGGAATCGTACCGTGGGCAATGAGAGTGATGAATACTCGAACCGATGGATATTTGACTTTGCTAGGAAAGTTTGCCCAGATTCTGTTCCTACGCAGAGCATTATACGGGAATCTCCTCCAAATAATGGTTTTATTAATAACCCATTTTCAATGATGGAATTTTCTATAGCACTCTTGTCTTGTAACAATAACGCTCCAGGGTTGGACAGAATTAAATTCAACTTGGTGAAGAATCTGCCCAACCTCGCAAAAAGACGTTTGTTGGAATTGTTCAACAAGTTTCTTGAGCAAAATATTGTTCCACCTGACTGGAGACAAGTGAAAGTTATCGCCATTCAAAAACCGGGGAAACTAGCTTCCAATCACAACTCATATAGACCCATTGCGATGTTGTCCTGCATCAGAAAATTGTTCGAAAAAATTATTCTACGACGTCTCGACACTTGGGTCGAGACGAACGGTTTGTTGTCAGATACTCAGTTTGGCTTCCGTAGAAATAAAGGGACGAATGATTGCCTTGCATTACTTTCGTCTGACATCCAAATTGCCTTCGCTCAAAAGCAACAAATGGCATCTGTATTTTTAGACATTAAAGGAGCATTTGATTCAGTTTCCATTGATGTTCTTTCAGACAAGCTTCACCAAAATGGACTCCCAGCGGTTATAAATAATTATTTGCACAACCTTTTGTCAGAGAAACACATGCATTTTTAACATGGCGATTTGGCAACACTCAGAAATAGTTACATGGGTCTCCCGCAAGGCTCATGCCTCAGTCCGCTCCTCTATATTTTTTACGTAAATGACATTGACAGCTGTCTAGTAACCCCATGTACACTAAGACAATTGGCAGATGATGGCGTGGTTTCAGTTACTGGACCCAAAGCTATTGATCTGCATAAACCATTGCAAGATACCTTAGATAACTTGTCCGATTGGGCTGTTCATCTTGGTATCGAATTCTCTGCGGAGAAAACAGAGTTAGTCGTCTTTTCAAGAAAGCATGATCCCGCGCAGCTTCAGCTCCATATGATGGGAAGAATGATCCAACAGGTTTTAACTTTTAAATACCTCGGGGTGTGGTTCGATTCCAAATGCACGTGGGGAGGACACATTAGGTTTCTGATAACAAAATGCCAACAAAGAGTAAATTTTCTTCGAACAATAACAGGATCTTGGTGGGGTGCTCATCCGGAAGATCTAATAAAATTGTATCAGACAACGATACTTTCAGTGATGGAATATGGATGCGTTTGCTTTCGTTCCGCTGCAAACTCTCATATTATCAAACTGGAGCGAATTCAGTATCGTTGTTTGCGAATTGCTTTAGGGTGCATGCATTCGACACATACAATGAGTCTTGAAGTTCTGGCGGGAGTTCTTCCATTAAAAGATCGATTTTGGGAGCTTTCATCACGCCTGCTAATAAGATGTGAGGTGCTGAATCCCATGGTAATTAATAATTTCGAACGACTAGTCGAGCTTCGATCTCAAACAAAATTCATGACAGTATATTTTAACCATATGTCACAGGAAATCAACCCTTCAAGATATATTCCTATCCGTGTCAGCCTCCTAAATGTCCCTGACTCAACTTTAATTTTCGATACATCCATGCAGCGCGAAGTGCGTGGAATCCCGGATCATCTACGTTCGACGGAAATCCCAAAAATATTTTCAAGTAAGTTCAGGCATATTGACTCTGAGAAAATGTTTTACACGGACGGATCGCGAATTGAAGAAGCGACAGGGTTTGGTATGTTCAACAATAATGTTTCGGCCTCATTTAAGCTTCAAGAACCTGCATCTGTTTATATAGCAGAGCTAGCAGCAGTTCATTATAGTTTGAGTGTAATCGTCACATTAATTCCAAACCATTATTTCCTCTTCACAGATAGTCTGAGTGCAATTGAAGCCATTCGCTCAAACATGACTGGCAAGACTGAACCGTTTTTCCTGGGCAAAATAAAACAGTGCCTGAACGACATATTGAACAATAATTATCTAATCACTATAGTCTGGGTCCCGGCTCATTGCTCCATTCCTGGCAATGAAAGAGCCGATATTTTAGCCAAACGTGGTGCTATTGAGGGTGAAATTTATGAGAGACCAATTGCTTTCAACGAATTCTATAGCTCGTCTCGCCAAAGAACACTTGCCAGCTGGCAAGCTTCTTGGGATAAAGATGATCTGGGTCGGTGGATGCACTCAATTATTCCGAAAATATCGACAAAGGCATGGTTCAGGGGACTGGATGTGAGTAGAGATTTCATTCGTGTGATGTCCAGACTCATGTCTTCGAATTGGGCTCTCCGAGACTAATCATTGTGCTTGTGGCGAAGGTTATCGAGATATTGATCATGTCGTTTGGACATGCGTGGAGTATCGTGATGTCAGATCTCAACTAATAAATTCTTTGCGTACCCAAGGTAGACTATCCAATATCCCAGTTCGAGACATTCTTGCTTGTCGTGACCTTTCATACATGAAACTTATTTATCATTTCATAAAGAAAACTGGAGTTTCAATTTAATAAAGGCCCCTTTCAAGACTTAGTTTTGATCCCAGCTGCGTCCATGAGTTCAACCAATAGCTAAATTAGAATAAAAATAATGTAATGATACAAACAAACTCGAAACAGTTTATGAAATTATTAACAAAATGTCTGAAAATAACAGCTTATTTTATAATTTATAGAAGTTAATCGTTTGGTTCAAATAATATTTCCGAGTAGATTTCATAATTAATGACGAGTTACCTAAGATGATATTTAAGTAATAAGAGAATATGTTTTAATAAATGCAAAACGTTGTGACTATGTTAGAATTAAATTAGGATAAGAATATTATGTAAAAGTGATGCTACGGCGAAGAAAAACTTATGTAAACTGCCTTAAGAAATAAACGTATTTATGAAAAAAAAAATTATCGGCAATCACCAACACTGATAAGAAGTGTGAATGGACTCTTATCTCAATCGGCCAATCGAAGGTACGCGCTCTAATGCTCATTAGCCGAAGCCCACGGAGGGAATATTGGTCCACAATTTCCACTTGAAAGAACACTTTCAAGGCATTAAACGACGCAAATCCAACTTCATAGCGCAATAAAAGAAAAATAGATCTCGATAAAAATTAGAAAACGTCTCAAGTGCAAATGACAGTTTCTCTTTGTTTACTTTCTCTTCCAATTATTACGACATATTTCTAAATTTTCTAATAATTTCACTGCAGATCGAAAGTTGATGATTTCAATCATTATTCAACGTAAAGAGTTATAGCGATAGGAATCACTGATAGGACCGTTATAATCGAAAGAGAAAGTAAACAAAAAGAAACTGTCATTTGCTCTAAGGAACTTTTCTAGGGTTGGCCTTCAAATATTACGATCACTAGCTATAATGATGCAGGATATATTAAATAAAAGCCATTTTTTGGATCAATATTTTCGTTTAGTAACTGCTTCTACAACGAAACACGTAAAATTAACTGGAGAGAAAAAACAATCCGTTTCATTACTTCCCTCCAGCGCCGTAAAATTTCATTAAATTTCATCCAATTGAAATCGACTATACACAGCCGATCAGTTGACTGTGCTGAAGTTCAAACTCAATACATACACCGTTCATTTACACACTGAATGGAAAATACTCAGTTATTCATCCGTTGCACCGTTAATTGCAACTCAGTTGAACCGACGTCAGTTTCTCCCTTGAAATAACAAACATCTCTTTCAATTGACTGAGAGACTGCGCATCAAATGAACTCCTAGTGAATATTCAGTTGGTTCAAGATAACAATTGAATGGTAAACACGGTCAAACACAGAACGTACTTAAATTTATTGCATTATATTCCAATCTTCATTTCTAATACTCTGGAATACGTCTCATTGCATACCAAAAATTCGAAAATTATACATTCACACTTCCTGGTAATAACTGTAAACTCAAATGGAAACCGACATTTGAGTTTACAGTTTTGTACCGGTCGGAATAATTTTCCGATCATCGAGCTGATGTTCATGCCTATTCATTCGAACTTGTTCACTGTCGGCGGCTGAGACAGAGAAACAGATGGATTCATTGGCGCTTGAAATGAAGCAAGTGAATCTTCAAATGACTAGGCATGGCTATTCAATTGATTATAAATCCAGTGGATCTCATTTGATTATGACCACAAAAGTCAATTGAATGAATTGGAATACACTGACGGTGAAAGGCCAGAAATTTAATTTTCATCTAAATAATTTCATTCGAAAATGAAATTCTACCGCACTGCTTTCCTTACAAAACTGTCCCACTCCTATTTCCAAATTCGTGTATTACAATGCTACCGGGGTCGATTGCGTTTAACTAACACCTGTGAAATCAACACACTTGAGCATGAACCAACTTATTTCCTATGGATCGTAGCAGTTTTCCGACATTGATGAAACCACCAGTTGCAAAAGATAACTATCTACCCAGGTACATCAGTTGAATGCATTCAACTAACCCATCATAACCTCATTTACTGGCTGTTATTCCATTCTAGCACCTGTCATAGGAAAACTGCTATTCCATTATCTATTTCTGTCGGTAAACAAATGGAGAGAGAGTAGAAGAATTGTGGTTTATTACTGTAATTTATAGCGAACGAAACCGAACAGAGGAAACATTGAAGTACTGAAAAGTGTCATTCATAAATCCCGTTTGATTGGCATGCGGCCCGATTGCACTGATAGAAATAAAATGGTTGCTTCGCATATGATTTAGCCTTTCTATTATTATTACGAATATGACACGCTGTGGTTTCAGATGTTGATGGCAAATAGGGGAACAAGTGCGTTTTTACCGCATAACAAAATTGTGATCAAATTGAGCAAATTAAATTGTTTATTTTTCTTGTGAGAAAATCTGTGCTTAACAAGAAGTGCTTCATTTCTATTTCAGATTGTTTGCGTTTCTGTATGAGTATGTGTTGTGTGATAAAAACCACTTGCACTTTCAACGATTTTCACGAACTAAAAACTTAGTAGGATTTTAGTCTTACCTTTGGTTTTTAATTGCATTGCAACTAAACGAACTAGTGCTAGAATAAAAGAATGCCTACACTCTCAATATTGCTTTCAAACATCCTCTTTAATGCATTGTTATCAATTCAACTCTTCCACAAAACTAGTATCGTGTATGTGTCTCTGTGTTTGTTTTTTAGATAACAGATTCACTCATAGAAAATTTTATGGTTTTGAAGTACATTTATAAAACATTTGCTGTGAATTAACGGATGTATTACTCCTTAGGTTAAGTGTAATTTGCATTAAAGAAAAAAATCCTGGTCGCCATTTTGATGTTCTACCCGTAGCATATATTGACAATAAATTTCAAAATACAGAAGAACGAGAAAACTTAATTGACCTTCATGTTTAATTATTAGGACGCTTGCACATTATTTGACGCAACGAAGTCCATTTATACCACAATGACGATTTATCACAAAAAATTTGCTGTTATGAATCATGCAGACTTTAGAAAAACCCGAATTTATTTCGAGGTGAATAGTTGAAATTCTTATTTTTATCTCTGCATTCACGATGAAACTGAAAGCGCACAAGGTTTTTTTAATTAAGAGAAAGCTTATGAAAAATTATATAATAATAATAATATTTTCACTATGATTTCTTACAGTTGTTTGCAGCAGGGTTTTGAGAAGTTTAATTTAAATTTTAATTTTTTAAATTTTAATTCAAATTTTTGTAGCATGCGAAAATTTTTCCAGCGGTCTTCGAAAAAATCTGGTGTATTTTGATGTGGAACACATCTTTATTTTCTATATAGGGGGGCAAATCAGAAACTCAAGGAAAAATACACGTAGAAAGGTGGTCAGGTTTTAAACACTTACAGCTCAGTATATTTTGTATCAATTATTAATATTATTTCATTACTTGATTGGAAATATTTCTAAGATTCGATTTGAATGTATCAAGCCACGTATTTTCAATTATAAATGATTGAAATTTAGACTATTAGCGAGCAGTGTCCTATTTTGTCTGCTAAACATCTCTGGCATATCGAATTTCCCTGCCATAGACGACGGTTTTGAAAGAGTAAGCGATATATCAAAGGGAAAGCTTCGCTCAACGCAAAAGCGAAGCTGTTGGAAGCACGTGAATCTGTAAATAGATGCGAAATTATAGCTAACGTTTCATTCCTACGCGTAGCATGCTAGCCCAAGTAGCACGTTAAGTTGCTGTCCTGTATTTTTCTACAGTTTGTGCAATTTATCAGATTAGTTCATATTACTATTGTTGTAACTGTTGTGTTATGGAAAAAGCGCAATTTTACTGTGTTGTGCAACATATCTTAAAGTTCTTTCGTTGTCACGAACCTTTATTCACAATTATTGTGCAACTAATACAAAAACTCATGCATCGACCCCAATGCAAATGCAGCAATTAAATCAGCGAAAAAACAATTGTGAAACTACTACGTAATGTAAACAAGAATTGAATTGATGTTTACAAAAACATAGCTAACATAATTTCTAATGAATAAGTTTCACATTTGATTTTCAATACAACTGCCCGTAACACAAAAATGGAACTTTAAAAATATTCTGCACATAAATAAATGGTAATACTACATATTGTAGAATTGATCTGTTGTGTTTTAGTAAATAGAAAATCGACAACGAACTGCATTTTAATGGTAAAACATGTCGTCGTACGCCTGAAATTTTCAAGCGCCTTTGAATGTACGTGTTTTGATGATTTTTCATCTATTTCTATGCAAATAACAATCTATTCTTTTCAATGAATATGATCGGAATTGTGTTCAAAATATGTATAAGCAAGCTATCAAATATTCATACACCTTTCCAGACGATTTTAATCATATTGACGTTTCAATTAATCTGAAAAATCTTGAAATGAATTGTTCTTCAATATTTTCCAATATGGCATCGAGGGTAACAGTGTGTTGAAAAGAAAATGGTTCACCTCACATAATGATTTATTTCACCAAAATAAATGGAAATATAAAAATGTAAATATTGCAAAGAGAAATTTTTGTTTTTATTTTTATCAAAATAGTTGTTTTTATTTTTATTAAACTAGTTGACTTAAACAACAATACAGTCTAGTCATTCATCTTAGTGAACCCGACATTTGTGATACGCACTGTAGGTATTATTTTGGTGAGCCCATGTGCTTTAGTTGCAAAAACAAGTTGCTCAAATGGTAATATATAGCTATGAGAGTAACTATGATGAACTTAACTTTTCATTCACTATCTTTGAAAAGTGATGTCAGGTCTGTTCATTTTTTCGCGAGATGAAAAGTGAATACATTTGATTTTTGTTTTCATTGCGTATGCAATGATGTATTTCTGAAATTTTATGATAATATTCTCATGTCGGCAAGTCTTACGTTCATTTCAAGTAGATAATCCTGGTACACCTTATCTGCAAGTTTCGAATTGTTTTTCTAAAAATGAAGAAAACTGCACACACTGACCTAAAATTTCATGAGGCAGTCAAGACAATATATGTTTAATATTTCTGGCTCTTCTGGTTTACAAAATTACAAAGTTAGTTACATTACAGAAATATTTGCTTTAACTAGACTTGTTCTGGAAGCGTCGAAAAAAGTGACTGAAATCTTTTAAATGGAACATGCAGCGGTTCCTCAGAGATTACTAACACGATTTTCATGAATCATTCTATATTCAAATGGAAGGTCATAAATCTCATATGATATTTAGTTTCTTCGAGATCCAACTTTCGCATCCGGAAATATAAGGTGTTGGATATTTCAAATCGCCATTAAAAGTGACGCTGAACGAAACAGAAAAATCGTCTTAACTGGACTCAAAACTGTTTCATTTTGAAGGTTTAGTCAGTTGGCTGCCATGCTCGTTATGCCTTTAATGACTTTCAAATAGATTTCTGGGAGATGACATGATCAATTTTCTCATATGATAAAATGAATTCCAATATAATTTAAACGACAATTTTCTGCATATATTATTCACGAATAGCACGAAATGGAGTGGTTCAAGATGGCTTTCTTATTCCTATTCGTGAAGAACGGAAAAAAGTTTCCTTAATAGGCCTTGAAATTATTCCAACGATTTCAGTCACGTCACTAGTGAACATTTAAAATAAAAATAACCGTTGGTTTGTCGCGATAGATTTAATGAATGGAAAAGTTCGGGCTATAATTTGCTGTCTTTGTATTTAAGGTTCGCCTTAAATAGTAACCAATTCAATTTTTTCAGGAAAAAAATTGTGCTTTTAATTATTTCGTTTGAAAGTTCCAGTTTCAGAAATACAAATTGATGTTTTCCTAAAATGTGAAATCTTTATACTGAAGATATTTTAATCGAGATTAAAGAAAAGTGATGTTACAAAAATTTCGTTTTGTTCATTGTGTTTGGAAAAAACCATCCCGGGTTGGCGGTTCAATGCATAAGGCACTGATCTTACAAACCAGTTGTCGTATGTTCGAGCCCCGACCTGGAAGGATTCGTAGTGTCAATAGAATCGTAGCACCAGCCATGCAATGGTTCTGTACACTCTGAACCGGCTGCGAAGTCTGTTGAAACAGAAGGTCAAATTCCACTACAGGAATGTAATACCAAGGCTTTGCTTTGTTTGAAAAAGATTGATAAACAAGAATTTCAAAGTGTTTACTTATCTGAATTTTATACAATTTGTTGGGTAGGTAACCGAGAGAACATGTTTTCCAAACAAGATATTTTAAAGATACTGTTTCTAAATTGTGTTTAAAATCGTCTTCATGGTGTTTTACTCTGCAGGTTATTTTTTTATCCAGAATGTCACAGCTTTTCAACCATTTAGAGGTTACATATTCTACGAACATTCGCTTGACTTGTTGATTTTTTTATCGTTTTCTTTTTGTCACAAAAAACGTACGAAAAATAAGCTCCGGAATAAAATATCACTTCAGTTAGCACAGGCAATATAACCGGAAGAACGGAACCACGAATGTTGATCTGAAAAAAAGAAAGGAGTAAAGAAAAACTACCAGAACAAAAAACCTCAAACACGATCACTGAATCCATCGATTCCTTTTCCATTATTCGTGTCGATATAGACGAACGAGGTTGCCCACTTTTACCACCTTCTCCTCCGTTTAGTCCTCTCGGTCTCCGATATCGGCTCCGAAACGTAAATCGAGTAGAATGGAAAAACGACTGCTGCATTCCCATATAGTGCAGGAGGTAAAGTAAAACCCGTTTAGTCTGGAATGGCAGAGCACATGGGTTTGGAAATTCGCGGATGTTAGTTACAGGTGAAATAGTGTGAGATATTTCCTTTCCTCAAGCATACACAATATAGAAGAAGAAATTATACTCCCCTGAGAAAAAGTGCTATTGCAGCTAGTTTTCTCCGGATGCCATGTTTGCCTTTGTGTATTCTGATGCCATTGAAATATTAGCAATCTTCGATTTCGCTTACTATTTTTTTAAAGGGAGATGTTCTCTAGAAGTTCGATCGTGGAAAACGAATAAAAGTTGGTTTAACAAGTTCCAAATTAGTTAAACTAATGTTTCGAGACTAATTCCAATAACAGAGTTTAGAAAAGTGTTCGTTCTCTGACACAGTTATTAAAATTCCATCAATAATTATCGATGTGATGGATATTCAACCTACCATCGATGCAAAGGCTGAGGGTAAAATTGGTTTCAACAGTTCCACCTGAACAATGCCAGGACAATGAATTGTTCATACATTTAATAACATTCTGGTGAAAACGAATCAAAATACAAAAAGTGTTCATGAATTAAAGTGATATTGTTTGTCTTCAATTCTGTTTATGAGTATATAATTATGAGTATATAATAATCAGTGAATAGTGATTCACAGTTTTTTTTCCATCACGGTTAAAGTTCGACTGATAGAGCTGTCAAATTTTGTCGCTGACTCATGGGTTACTGTGATTGTGTGTGTAAACCCTTGAAAAATCGGAAAGTTTTGTCATTTTTTTAAATGCAATCACTGCTTTAAATCAATCGTATTTTATTTTTGGAACAATAACTTCGGTAACTGATATAACGTGATGGTTAAGTCGATGCATTTCTTGTAGCCTACATAAGTTGCCAACCCGGCAGATTTGTATTAAACTAAAAATTCCAAAATATTAGGGTTTTGTTTCCATCGATTTATATACGATAATGATAAATTTTCTATTTCAAATCTTTTTACTACAGCTTCCGGTATTACACAAACTGGAAACCGGTGTGTGGTTGGTTAGCAATCAATTATCAAGATTTACAAATTTGAATATTCTTAGGATTAATTGTTTGTTTTCATGACGAAATTTCAATCTCATCCTCATGTTAATGCAGAAAAAGAGTCAGAACCGGATGAAATTCAAAATTAAGGCTTGTTCGCGACAAAATCTGGACACCCCTACATACTTACATCTTTGGAAATTGTTCATCAACGCGTGAAATATTTCGCGGACTGATGAACGTATGTCTGTTCATTGTGTAAAATTTTGGTGATACCATAAACTTCTAGATCGAACATGGTGGTCGCAATAAAAATCCGGAGCTGTCAGTAAGAAAAGCTGCAAAAAGGCTTGATTTTCCTGCAAACACTGTCCATAACGTTTTTTCTTTTTATACACGTTCGACAACATCCAAGAAAGCTGATTTACTGTGGCTGGGAAAAGAAGGATGTTTCCAACTTTCGTGCATACTTTCAAGAACCAGTAAAGTATGAAGTCGTTCATCATGGTGAAAACTGTGCCGAACGATAATGATAAACAGAATGTGACGGCTGAAACCCGGACTCGCAAGTTGTATCGCGAATATTTGACGACGTTTTCCCTGCGAGATAATGAACGATGAAACTTATGTGCTGGAAGACAGCTTTCTGAAATGTCTTTTAATACTGCCATGAAACGGAACGGTGTAGAACAGTATTTCAGAACGAAAGAACGTTCCCCAGAACATCTGTGGTCGAGCAAGCCAAAACTTCATCACTACCGGAACGGTAAACAAGAAAATATAGTTTTTGCAATGACTGAGTGGGAACATATATTGGACAAGCCAAATGAATGATGAGTGTGTTATCGGCTGGACATCGTCAGCGACAGACCCCTGGCACCAGTAAAGATGGTGACAAGCGATTATAAATACACTCTCCTACTCAGTGCTTGAGCGGAGAATAGGTATAAAGCTAGAAGACTAGTGTTTTATGAACCGAGAAGATGTTTGGATGTATGGTATCGGTTGGGTGACCATGTCTAACTGCGTTTTAGAGTGTCTATAACAAGGTTTAGAGTGGCGAAATGGTAGCGCATATGCAAAAAAGCAAAGCCTTGATATTACATTCCTGTAGTGGAATTCAACCTTCTGTTTCAACAGACTTCGCAGCCGATTCAGAGTGTACAGAACCAGTACAGGGCTGATACTACGATTCTATTGACACTACGAATCCTTCCAGGTCGGTGCTCGGAATGCAAAAGAACGCAGGTTCGAGTCCTGTCTCTAAGGGTTTCTTTTTCCAATAAATCATCTTTTCTGTTGAATTTTCATGCATTTGCCTTCTTCAATATATGTTTCCACTAAGTCATTGCCAAAACTGAACTTAGTTGTGGCGGCTTAACGTCAAACCAACTGAAAATAATTAAATCGTTAAGAAAATATACCTTGAAAAATGCCTGTAGAAACGATTGTTATCATTTCTACGTAGCCATGACGCTCTATCGCTTTTCTGACTTTTTCATTACGCATATTGCATATTGTCATTACGCCAAAGATGGTCTGGAATGGTATAAAGCAAGTGAAGTCCCTGTTGCACCGAAAGAGACGATTTCACCTAACTGTCCGGAGTTGTGACCTATTGATCGGTAATTAGCGAGTTGTCTTCAAAATATTTGTGTTCATTGTCACTCATCCACTTTTTTTCGCACGAAAGCAACACTACAATCGAACTTGGGGATAAAACGTATCCCTAGGAGAAAATGGTTCTATTAGGTGTACAACTTTCCGCCGTTTCTTTTTCCAAAATTTAAAGCTTTATTGCGAAAAAGTGCTTACAGATGTATTATTCAAAATTTTGTCCGTCGCTAGCGACAACTTTCTCCCATCTTTCCGGGAATTTTCAGATCCCGGCTCGAAAAAAGGAGTCCTTTTTTGACGCTATCCATGAAGCAATCCATTTTTCCAACTCTTCGAAGGATTGAAAATGTTGATCTGCCAGGTCGTGTGCAATCGAACGGAATAGGTGGAAGTCAGAAGGGGCGACATCTGGGGAATACGGCGTGTGGGGCTAGACTTCCCATTTCAGCATTCGATGCGCTTCAGTTGCATTTTTTTTCAAATTGTAACTGAAAAGTAAAACTTCCCGCAAATGGCGAGAATTGGGCACATAAACAGACATTTTCGAGCGTGAATAATACGAAAAACAAGAACAACTGTCACTGAAACGGCGATGACAATTCGTTAGGCACTGTACACACTCACTTTAAAGGCATTACCATCTATGTATTTTAACCAGCCTCAGCCGGTACAGCCACCTATCGGAAAACGGCGGAAGCAAGGTTGTACACCTGATATATCTTAACTGAAGAACATATGTGTGATCATTTAGGGGTCTTTTGGACTACGGATCACATATTCGCGATAAGATAAGTACTCAAGTGTCGTGAATACAACGTACCCACGCATCACCTATTCATTGACTTCAAAGCGGCATACGACACAATCGATCGAGAACAGCTATGGCAGATCATGCACGAATACGGTTTCCCGGATAAACTGACGCGATCGTTCAAAGCAACGATAAATAGAGTGATGTGCTACGTCCGAGTATCTGGGACGCTCTCGAGTCCCTTCGAATCTCGGAGAGGGCTACAGCAAGGTGATGGACTCTCTTGTATCTTGTTCAATATTGCCTTAGAAGGTGTGATTCGAAGAGCTAGGATCGACACGAGTGGCACGATTTTCCGAATGTTTGGCTTCTCTGATGATAAAGATATTGTGACACGTAACCTTGAGAAGATGACGCAAACCTACATCGGACTGAAAGCTGAAGCAAGGCGTATCGGACTGGCCATAAATGCGTCAAAAACGAAATACATGAGAGGAAGAGGTTCTAGAGATGAAACACTACGCCTCCCACCACGAATATTGATAGACGGTGACGATATCGATGGACTCAGAAAAGCCCTTCGTTCGAGAAAAGTACGTCAATCCCTATTTATGATCTTGCTTGCCCAATATAACGTCTAGTAAGAGAGAAAGCTCGAACGCAAGAGGGATTGCTGAGCTGCTCGAAGCGCTTCCATAGCCGTATTGCTATTCGGTTATCACCAGAGTTACAATTTGTCAGTCAATCGATTCAAATCACCGTCAACTTTAATCGGTACGTTGAAAGTGACTGTCAAATGAGATACTCTCATTCTCCTATTCCCAGTTGAAGTAAAAAAAAGTCAATGAGAGTCCTAACATAAACATAAATTGATAAAGTTCATTGTTGTTTTGCAAAAAGTCATCGGACTTCGGAGTTTATTGGTATAAGTGAACATAATTCCATGTTTATGCTTTAATATTTAGTCACATCGTGAGCAGTGACAGGACAAATTAAGATAATATCAATTGCATCGGCAATCAATGAGCGTCCTGGTGAGTCAAGACAATTCTCTTAAGTTCTGACAGGTCCGCTCTCAGACACTCAATATACGATGATTTGTAGAGCCTGGTTGACAGTAGTCCAGTAACATAAGCTTTCCAATCTTCATCGTGCAAAGTTGCTAGCTGATAGTAACATATAGCAGCTCTGGTTAGCACTTTGCCAATCAACCGTTAAATTTCTTGCACACATTGAAATCTCCACTTGGATGTCTAATAAATCAATAGTTCAACCTACCTCACATTGTTTTGTTAAATGATAGTTGATAGACACGTGTTTATTTACATGTATGTGAAGTTCAATGATGAATGTTTGAAACTTTAATATGATTTAATTCATAATGCCACCTACTGGGAACATCATAAAAGCAATAGGCGAGTCCGTTGAGTTTCATCCGCTCACAGACCAGTGATTGGTGAGACGTCAGTAATTATAAATGACGTGAATTATTGAGAGCAATTGGATTTATGTTCTACCAATCCGCGTTAGAACCGTTAGTACATATGAGATGCAAAATTTATCAATGTGGGATATTTTAAGTACCATAGAAAATGGTTTAGAAAGTTTTAGTTCAGCTAAGTATAATCACTCGTTGCAGCATCATATTGGTAACCATTCGTTTCGTATTGGTACTGATGGTGGGAGCGTCTTTTCATCGATCCACCATTTCAAGGTCATTTGCCTTCTGGATATCCAAGAAAAATTTACCTCCACAGTTTTAGGCGGAATTTCTTTATCATCGACTTCTCGACCACCGATGAAAGTTGACCTACGTAGATTTCAGTTTTTAAAAATACGAAACGTTAGGACTTATTTATAAACTATATTGTTTTCTTTTATGTCGAAAAGTGAAAATTTATGGCTCAAAAATTGTTTTAATAACTTACAACCGTTACTTTCAACTGTCAGCGATCTTACAATCATCAAATTGAATTTCAATATCGTCGACAACTCTATTGAATCAGATGATGTAATGTGAAATACGTATTCACGATGCAACTACCTTGTCGTGATCAAGCGAAGAATCAAAATATGAGTTATTTATTTGCGAACATCGACAGTACAATGTATGTGGAAAGATCTGACCCTTATTCCGTTTAGTATTGACGTTTGAAGTATGTCTCTGCGTAGCTTTTATCATGCTGTATCATGCAATCAAGCTCAGGGCGATGGATGTTTGTAGATGAAATTCCTAATTTACTTTCGTCATATTCCACTCAAGTGTTAGGTTTCCCCTTGAAACAGCTAACGACGTTCTAAACGATTTTTTTTGCGGTATTCTCCTTCGATTTCTACTCGATTCAATATTTCCGGACATCTACAAGCATTTTCCGATTACTTTTATTACGTTAGAGACAGTCACAGCAAACAATTCCGCATATTTGGCTTACGAGTAGCTCTAATTTTCGTGATACGCGAGCAAAATATTGACCCATTACTCATGTTGCTTCGATGCTATTTTCATTACGGAAGAGTGAATCTAAAAAAACAAGATGATACTGCAAACATATTTTTCGAGCTGAGGCCCAAAGGGTTGAGTGCCACATACCATTTTACTCAGTTCGTCGAGTACACAAAATGTGTGTATGTGTGTGCATATGTTGTAAATGTAAGTAACGTTTTTGTGCACTTAATTTTCTAAGAGATGGCTGACACGATTTTAACAAACTTAGATGCAAATAAAAGTTCTTGCAGCCCCATACAAGTCCCTGAAATTTATTCAAATCCGACTTCCGGTTCCGAAATTGTGGGTAAATATATGCAAAAAAAGAAAATAAGTGCAGTAACTTTTCTCAGCAATTGCTGAACCTATTTTCACTAGCTTAGATTGAAATGAAAGGTATAATTATCTCATACTAAGCTCCTGAATTTTATTTGGATCCGACTTCTTTGTTCCGGAATTACAGGGTGATTAGTTTAAAAATTATAATTTTAAATTACTTCCTCACTTTTCGCAGAGATGTCGTGACCAATTTTAACAAACTTAGATACAAATTAAAGGCCCCATACGAAACTACTAAATTTCACCCAGTTACATCTTCCAGCTCTGCAATTACAGGATGAAAAGTGAAGAAAATATCAAACAGTTATACAGATCGTTGGTGAAAAACTAGAAAATATGTTTAAAAATTGAACTCAAATCAATTCCATTCGATATTCTATATCAGTTGACGGCCAAGCAAATCGATTTCGGCTACACTAGTCTGCGGCTTCCGGTTCCGGAAGTATTGAGAATATTGTTCACAAACTCTGAAAATGAATTCTTAAGTATAATGATATCATTCAAAATTCCTGAGTTTCATCCCGATCCCACTTCCGGTTCAGAAATTGCAGGGATTTAAGTGTCAAAAATTTCAACCATCATATAAAGTGCACTGGTACGGATGAATAAAACACAACACCGCTTCTACGGGCGAAGCACACAACGTGGTGTGTTTGATTTCGTACACGCGGTAAAAAAAAGAAAACCAACACACATGACCACAAGTTTTCGACCGTGTTGAAGATCACCGAGAATCACGGTGCAGGTACGAATGTCTGCTAACGTGTGATCACGGTGCTGAGATTGCGACAAATCTTGGCCACTTTAAAGGAAGTGTGGCTGATGCACAGTAGATTTTCGGGTGCGCCACAATGGATTGAAGTTTTTTTTGAATAGACATACGTCGGATTTCCATGCTTCGAAGCCGGTATAATTAAGATAATAATATTATTTTGTTGGTTCAAATGTGTTACCCTACACAATAGGAATTTCAAATACTAGAATAACATGAGCGCAGGATTTCGCTCGTTTAATTTGTTTAATCAATCAGTTTGGATTAAAACAAAGACATTGTCTATAAAATTAATATTCAGAATGGAAAATGTTTCCCTTTATCACATAGAAAGGTTATGTAGTCACTAGAAAAATCGATTATTAAAAACTGTCCTATATTATTCAACACAGTTCGTCGAGCTGAGTAATGTGTGTGTATGTGCCAAATAATGTCACTCATTTTTCTCAACGATGGCTTGACCGATTTTCACAACCTTAAGCTCAAATAAAAGTCATTCAGGGGTTAGCCTAATTTTGTGCTAGGGCACATAACCGATTTTGATATGTTTACTTTTCGTCTTTGACTCATCAGTGCATAGCAGTTCAAATTGACATTGCATTCCGATGCAAAGAAAACAAGTGTTCTGTAAATAGCAGAAACTTTACGTCTGCTTAGCGGTTCAAATTGAACTGCCGAGTTTTGCATAAAGCAGTTCAATTTGAACTGCTATGCACTGATGAGTCAAAGACGAAACGTAAATATATCAAATAAAAGGTTTTATAGTCCCATAGGTTGATATTGAATTTCATCCGGATATAACTTCCAGTTCCGGAGTTATAGGGTAAAGTGTGTTTGATATTTCAAACCGTCATTTAGAGCGACGCACAAAAAAAGGAAAAATTCATCTTGATTTGATATTAATATTCACTAATTGAAAAGGTGGTTATGTTAGTTTATACCCAAACAAACTTTCTAATTTTATTCAAGCTTGAAAATATTTTTTTGTAAGAGAATAAATACATATAACAGATAAAAAAAATTATTTAGTACTTTTGCATTTACTCGCTTATTTGAGATGTGAAGTTTCAAGAGCAATTCCAGAAATGCTTAGCAGATCATCAGACTCGACCTTCTCCGATTTGGATGAATTTTTGCACATGGCTTCAGTATGGCAAACCATAAGTTTTTGAACCGATGGAGAGGTCAATCCGACTCACGACTGATATTTAAAAAGGGCGTATGTATTTTTGCATTTCACAAAAAATGCATTTTTAAAATCGTTGCAACTCGGAAACCGTTAATTGTATAGAAATGGCGTTCAGGAAGAAGTTGTAGGGAATCGATTGGGCACTCTACATAAAATATACACAGAAAATTTTTTTTGATTTTTTTTTCTCAATAATTACAAAATTATCCGAAAAAGCTAGATAATAAAAAAGCGTGGTTTTAATTTTTTTCTGTTATTTTTATTTTGAAGCTCTTATTAAAACCTACAGATTGGTGGCTATCCCATCCGTGCCTTTTAAAAAAATGAAGAAGTTACAGCTAAAACAATTTATAGATATATTCGAAATTTCAAGTTCTCGTTGAACGATAATAATTTAAACAGTAGAATATTATTTTACAGATTGAAGGAAATAAATTTGTTCATGTTATCCGTTCTTCTAAAAGTAGCTGTTCTTGAGATACTTGGATATTTAATTGTAACATATTTTTTTTATATTTCCATGAATTGTTTATTTGCTTGCTATATCTACAATTATTACATGTACATGAATAATTCTTAATTATATTTAAGATTTTATTTATGTCTGACGGAGCTCTCTGTACTAAAACAGAAAAAAGTCTCTGTAAATTTAAATCAATGTATAACATTGATGCTGAGTGGCATTTTTTTGCAACTTCTCATGGTAAAAGACCATGTGATGCACTCGGGGGTAATTTAAAGCGAATGGCACGACGCGAAAGCTTGGTAAAACTATATGAACACCCAATCACAACTGCCAAACAATTATATGAATGGGCAGAGCAGAGAAGTCGAGATGCATTCACGGCCATGTCTTTTTGTTACGTGTCACAAGAAGAATATGAACGGGATGTGACCGAGTGGAGTAGTGTTGATAAAGATACCAAAATGATTCCAGGCACACAGAAATACCATTCCTTCGTTCCGATTTCAGAAACCACAATCGTCACAAGACTATATTAGAATAACGATGCACGTAGTACCCATACAATTTTCAAAAACCTAAAACCTTAAATATAATTAAGAATTATAATTATAGAATTATGTAATGATTGTAGATATAGCAAGCAAATAAACAATTCATGAAAATATTAAAAATGGTGTTATATTTAAATATCCAAGTAACTGTTTCAGCTGCAACTTCTTCATTTTTAAAAAGGCACGGATGGGATAGCCATCAATCAGTAGGTTTTAATAACAGCTTTAAAGGAAAATTATAAAAAAATTAGAACCATGCTTTTTTTATTTAACTTTTTCGGATTATTTTGTAATTATTGGGAAAAACATCAAACATTTTTTTCAGTGTATATTTTTTTAGTGTGCCCAATCGATTCCCTACAACTTCTTCCTGAACGCCATTTTTGTACAATTAACGGTTTCCGAGTTACAACGATTTGAAAAAGGCAATTTTGGTGAAATGCAAAAATACATACGCCCTTTTTAAAAATCAGTTGTGAGTCGGATTGATCTCTCTATCAGTTCAAAACTTATGGTTTGCCATACTGAAGCCATGTGCAAAGTTTCATTCAAATCGTAGAAGGTCGATTCTGATTTTGTCACTTTTTCGTCTACTCATTCCTGGAATTGCTCTCAAGTAAGCAAACCAATTTACATTACGTTCCAATCTCTAGTCTATGTTATTTTGTAAGATGGAAAAATATGGTGGGAAAGTCACGTGCACAAAAATCACACAAATATAGACGAAACCTCAACGATGACGAAGTCGTGAATAACGAGACGTACATGAAAACAGACCACCGGCAGCTTCTGGTACATCTGTTTTTAACTACTCATTGATGTCCCAGAAAACGTAAGAATGCAGATGATGTCAAAGATGTCCTAAAAATACATAATTTTGCAATCAGTTTGCTTATGTGGATAATTATGATTACTAGGCACGTATACATAAAGGAAACCGCTTTGAAAAGCATCGACGTCCACTTCAAAGGTCATACAATGCATCTACGATTTTTTTTATCGGATTTACCCTCGTGCTATTGCTCAAAAGATGTTTCGGAGTGGTACAAGGCAAATAAGACAAAACTATTTGATAGAGGACCCTAATCTTCCGTACGTATCACGAAACATTCTAAGGAAATAAAATCGCAGGAAGATATGATTGAAAAATAGACTTCCACCGACAAAATTGTTGGCCTAAACGTTATATAAAACCTTATGAGTAGAGTTAAGAGGAAGGTTCGTGCATTACGATATGGTATTGAAATTGATTAAACTAGCCTTGGGAAAAGTAAGATAATATCTTCGATTCGATTTCCTGAAAGTTTGGAGACGATCGGTTGAATGGATGAATTTTTTTTTATTCGAAAATATTGGTAACTAAATCAATAAAATGTACCGGGTCTTCTTTATGATAAAGCCGATAGCTATAATTTGCAACATAAAAGATCAATCGGAAAAATAATCCGAAAACTTCCTTTCTTCCAAATTTAACGTCTTACACACTCCATCAACATTTATATTCATTAGCAGTTTTCACACCACCGAGTGAAAACTGCTTCAACCGGCTGTCCGGTGCGACCAGGGGCTGCCCTTTCCGCCAGTTTTTGCTGCCACCCAAGTAAGAAGAAGCACCGACAGCAGCAGCAACGGGCAACAACCCTCATTTTCACAGTTCATTACCTAGCCGTTAAAATTGAAAGGAACCCCTTTCCGTTCGTCAGCCCGTGTGTCCGCCTCAGCGTGAGATGAAACCGAAGTGCCTACGGCACTTTAGGAAATTTTACGCTCCTCTTGGGGACCCGTGATATTCGCACGATTGGCCTTGCGACACAGGTCACGCAAGCCAAACCGAAGGTGACGGAGGCGTGAGAATAATTATGAATGTAAATTCAATGAATTGTAAATGAGAACAGTTTTCCCTCCAGAGTTCCAGTGCTGCTTCTTTTGGGAGCAACCGGAAGCATGGCTTTCGGTTTATGATGGCGTTTATGTTATGCATTTGATCCAAGACTTGCCTGGAAATCATTTTGAGTTTGAATAACCTATTGCCTGGATTATTTGTGATCTAATGAACAATGAATGCTGATTTCGTTTCAGCAGGTGGAGTAATAGTAATAAAATGTCAATACTTTGCTGTTTACTTTTATTTATTTATTTCAGTTCTTCTTCATAAACATAAGGACACTTGTTGCGGTGTAAAAAAATGTATTCAAAATCATTTTCTTTAGTAAATGTTTGATATATGCAAATACTTTTTAACAAAAAGGCTCTAACTTCTAACACATTCCAAAAATGTGAATTCACTACTTATCATGCATCCCGAATAAGTTAAATGATTAATGGCTTAATTTAATTTCCTTATCGAAAATTCTTATCTAGGACCACAAACACTGAAAATGGAAACGGATATTTCAACACAATTTACTCTACTTTGGGGCGACTCTGATATGCAATCAGGGAACACACGACCTGACGGTTTGCCATCATCAGCCCTTGTAACTGGGACATCATTTCAGCGATGAGTCTAGGGTTGCCACCGGCACGGACCTAGAGAAAGCTGTCTGTCTGTCGGACTTACCAAAATTTAAATTCTAAAATTTTTTCTAATTTTCTTGAAACGTGTAGGAAATTAAGAACGCCGAGTTTGTTATGGCTACGAGCAGTGTTGGGAAAATCATGATCAGAAAATCTTCATTTCATTATCAACCGTGAAAAAAGGTGCTTGGGTAATGTCACAGACATGAATGGAGTAGGTGAATACGAATACAATTTAGATGATTTTTTCACACTTCCGAATTTCAAAGATAGTTCGTATTAGTTTTTTTTTTTTTATTCAATAATATAATATAATATTAAGGCACACTGCTTAAGCTCTAAGATGCCAAGGGTATTTACTAATCTTAATTATCGTCTAACTTAAAACTAGAGTAGTATCATTATGTAATATAGTATCTGGCGATCGGTAGTGGCCGGTGAATTGAATTTAGGATGAGATGATTCCAGATGGCGATGGTAATTTTCTATGTTGGCCGCATTCTTCGGTCCGTGAGGGTCCGCGGGAAACACCCCCAGGCTACGAAGGCCCGGCGGGTGGCCCGCATGCTGGTCATTGACTGGAGCGGTCTTCCGGTGATGGTGATGTTACGGAAGAGAATGAAAAAAAGAAGTAAATATTGTGGGAAACGGGGTAAAAAAGGGGTGTGGGAACAAAATGTTTGAAAACGACAGAGATCTAATTAGTTGCCATCGAGATGGTGAAAAAACAGGGAAAGGGGAACGAAAAAGTTAGTGACAAAAAAAAAGATCTTGTTAATTCCAATGAAGATGGTGAACAGGGACGGGGATCGAGAGAATCGGGCGGATGTTAGTGTCGAACCTGTAGGTGGAGATTATATTTTCTGAGCGAGGAATAACACATTACACTTGTATATCAATGTGTTTAAGGTACTGGTATATGAGAAGCATATATGAACTATCCCGACTCGCCAACACATCCCGAACCGGCACCTCAGGCGGTCTACCTCGGGCCCTGAGGGATTCCAGTAGCTTCGACCTGGCGTCACGATACTCTACGCACGACCACACGACATGCTCGATGTCCTGATAACCGTCGCCACAGGTGCAGAGCCCGTTCTCCACGATCCCGATACGCCGGAGATGTGCGTTGAATGTATAGTGATTTGACATGAGCCGTGACATAACGCGAATGAAATCACGACTCATGTTCATCCCCTTGAACCAAGGTTTCGTCGATACCTTAGGGATAATGGAGTGTAGCCATCGTCCCAGTTCGTCATTGCTCCATGAAGTTTGCCAACTTTCGAGAGTTTTCTGACGAGAAATACTGAAAAATTCATTGAAGCAGATTGGTCTTTCATAAATATCACCTTCCAATGCGCCCACTTTAGCCAATAAGTCTGCCTTTTCATTGCCCGGAATGGAACAATGCGAAGGGACCCAGACTAACGATATTAAATAAGACCGTTCAGATAAAGTTCTCAAATGTTCCCGTATTTTCCCCAGGAAATATGGGGGATACTTTCCTGGCTTCATTGCCCGGAGAGCTTCTATTGAACTTAGACTATCCGTGACAATGAAGTAATGGTCTTTGGGCATGGTTTCAATGATCTCGAGGGTGTACTGAATAGCAGCTAATTCTGCGACGTAAACTGAAGCCGGATCACTGAGTTTGTAAGAAGCGGTGATGTTTTGATTGAAGATGCCGAAGCCTGTGGACTCGTTGATGTTTGATCCGTCAGTGTAAAACACCTTTTCACAGTTGACTGTTCTAAATTTATTATAAAAAATATTTGGGGCCACTTGAGGGCGCACGTGATCCGGAATTCCACGAATTTCTTCTCTCATGGATGTGTCGAAAAACACAGTAGAATCAGAAGTATCCAAGAAATGAGCACGGTTGGAAACAAACGAAGAAGGATTAATATTCTGAGCCATGTAATCAAAATACAAGGACATAAAACGGGTTTGAGAGTTAAGCTCTACTAACCTTTCGAAGTTTTCAATCACCAGAGGATTCAAAATGTCGCATCGAATGAGCAAACGATATGAGAGATCCCAGAACCGGTTTTTCAGTGGAAAAACGCCCGCCAGCACTTCGAGGCTCATCGTATGAGTCGATTGCATGCAACCCAAGGCAATACGCAAACAACGATACTGAATTCTTTCCAGCTTGATGAAATGAGTGTTCGCCACTGATCGGAAGCAGAAGCATCCATATTCCAAAACGGACAATATCGTTGTTTGGTACAACCTGATCAGGTCTCCTGGGTGGGCACCCCACCATGATCCGGTTATTGTACGAAGAAAGTTGATTCTCTGCTGGCATTTTTGTTTCAGATACCTAATGTGACATCCCCAGGTGCCTTTGGAGTCGAACCAGACCCCGAGATATTTAAACGTGTAGGCCTGAGCTATGGTTTCACCCCCTAGTTGAAGCTGTAATTGTGCTGGTTCTCGCTTCCTCGAAAATACAACCAGCTCAGTTTTCTCCGTAGAGAACTCGATACCCATTTGAAGAGCCCATGATGATAAGTTGGCAAGAGTATCTTGTAACGGCCCTTGCAGATCGGCAGCTTTGGGTCCTATAATAGACACAACGCTGTCATCGGCAAGTTGTCTTAGCGTGCAAGATGTGTTGATACATTTATCGATGTCGTTTACGTAAAAATTGTATAAAAGGGGGCTTAAGCATGAGCCCTGAGGAAGACCCATGTAGCTGAATCGTATTGTCGACAAATCACCATGCGCGAAATACATGTGTTTCTCAGACAATAGATTATGTAAAAAGTTGTTCAAAACTGGCGAAAGACCATGCTGATGCAACTTCTCAGATAGGATATTTATAGAAACTGAGTCAAAAGCCCCCTTAATGTCTAGGAAAACTGACGCCATTTGTTCTTTACGAGCAAATGCCATTTGAATTTCTGTTGAGAGCAACGCAAGACAATCGTTCGTTCCTTTGCCCCTGCGGAAACCAAATTGTGTATCTGAAAGTAAACCATTAGTTTCGACCCAATTGTCTAGACGAAACAGAATCATTTTTTCGAACAATTTCCGGATACAGGAAAGCATAGCAATCGGCCGATACGAATTGTGATCGGAGGCTGGTTTCCCTGGTTTTTGAATGGCGATAACTCTGACTTGTCTCCAGTCGTGTGGGACAATATTACCCGTGAGGAACTTGTTGAATAAATTCAGCAAGCGCCTTTTGGCGGGGTCAGGCAGATTTTTCAACAAGTTGAATTTTATTCTGTCTAATCCCGGGGCTTTATTGTTACACGACAAAAGTGCAAGTGAAAGCTCTACCATCGAAAACGGTGATTCGTTTGAATTTGGTGTCGCGGCGCGGGTGATCTTCTGTTCCGGAACAGAGTCTGGGCATACTTTTTTAGCGAAATCGAATATCCAGCGGTTGAAGTATTCCTCGCTTTCATTCGTGGTGTTATGATTGCGCATTCGTCGGGCTGTGTTCCAAAGAGTGCTCATAGATGTTTCTTTCGTTAAGCCGTCTATAAACCGACGCCAGTAACCGCGTTTCTTGGCTCTAATCAAGTTCTTAGTTTTAACGTCTAACGCCGCGTAATTCCGGTAATTATCAGGTGTTCCATTTTTTCTAAATACTTTATACGCGGAGGCTCTCTCCGCGTTTAAATTTGTGCACTCTTTGTCCCACCACGGGTTGGGAGGACGGATGTTAGTTTTTGCGCCGGGTACACGTTTCGTCTGAGCTTGAATCGCAGTATCGAGAATCAAGCCAGCCAAAAACGTGTACTCTTCCTCCGGAGGAAGTTGTTGAGTTCTTTCAAGTTTCTCAGATATCGAGGTCGCATAGCTATTCCAATCAATATTTCGTGTGAGGTCATACGAAACATTGATTGTCTTCGATGGTTTTAAGCCGCTGGTGATTGATATTACGATCGGTAGATGATCACTACCGTGGGGATCAGGAATTACCTCCCACGTGCAATCCAACCGTAGCGATGTCGAGCAAAGGGATAAATCCAGCGCACTTGGTCTTGCTGGTGGTGCAGGAATCCGTGTCATTTCTCCCGTATTCAATATTGTCATATTGAAGTTGTCACAAATATCATGGATCATAGCTGATCTGTTATCGTCATGAAGACAACCCCATCCCGTACCGTGTGAGTTAAAGTCTCCTAAAACCAACGTTGGTGCGGGAAGGAGTTCTATGATATCACTGAGCCGCTGATGCCCAACCGAGGCTCTAGGGGGAATGTAGATGGAAGCAATACAAAGGTCCTTACCTTTGATTGTAACATGACATGCGACAACTTCAATACCTGGTATCGAGGGGAGGTTAATTCGATAAAAAGAATAGCACTTTTTGATCCCTAAAAGTACTCCTCCATAGGGATCATCTCGATCCAGGCGAATAATGTTAAAATCGTGGAAGTTTAAGGATATTTCAGAAGTTAGCCAAGTTTCGCACAATGCAAATGCGTCACATTTCAGATTATTTACTAGAAATTTAAAAGAATCTATTTTTGGGATGATACTTCTGCAATTCCACTGTAAAACAGTGATTAGATCCGTGACCTCGGTGGATGATTTAGCCATCGAAGGATACAATCGCTGAGAGAAGGGGCCAATTTGCAGTCAACTGCTTCAAATATGTTTTTACTGTTGGCATGAAAGCAATTAAAATGCTTCTAAGAGGGTCTGAAATATTGAAAGTTGTAAAAATCCAGTCCACAACATCAGAGAACTTGAAAAGTCCAGCACCTAGTTGGTTCTCTGGTAGATTTTCTGGGACGGTTGGGGATTTTGTAGTCCCGGGAAGTCGTGGGAATTCCATCTCGGAATTGAGTTTTCCGAGACCAGGAGCTTTTTGCTTCGGTGTTGTGTCCCGATTCCCGTTAGCTGTAACTTTTCGAAGCCCTTCGGAAGACACCTTCGAACCCTTACTAGGTAGCTTATGAGAGGATTTATTTATTCTTTTCCTACAGCTATGAGGGACCGCCGAAGATGGACCTTCCAAAGGGTCGTCAGAATCGCTCTCGTCAGTTGACAAGCAGGCATATGGGTTCGTTGTCTGTTTAGGAGGGGTGGCACTTTTAAGCATCTCTGCGAAAGAACGCTTGGAGTGCTCCTTTAGGGAACGCTTCATTCGATCACCTCGCAGTTTGTAAGCGGGACAATCGTAGAGGTCATGCGGACCCTCCTTACAGTAGAGACACTTTTCAGCATCCTTACCGCAAGAGCCGTCCGCATGAGCTTCCCCACAGTTAGCACAACGTGGCTTATTGCTGCAATGGGTAGCTGTATGCCCCAGTTGTTTGCAATTAGTACAGTTCATTACTCGGGGTACGAATAGGCGAACAGGCAAACGAACCCGGTCCAAGAGGATGTAGTTGGGCAAAGCAGAACCGGCGAAGGTCACACGATAAGAGTCTGATTGGGGATAGGACTTTGTTCCATCCCCCGCGATCGATACTGAATGCAATCGCTTGCAATCCAGTATCTTGACATTCTTAAGTGAGGGGTCTTTAAAACAACCCGCCCCGTACTTAAGAACGTCCTCGCAAGTCAAACTCGAATCGGTGACCACACCGTCGATTTCTACTTCACGAGCTGGCACGTAGACGCGGTACTCCCGCGTAAAAGGATCATTTTGAACGAGCTCATTAGCCTGTTTTGAACTGGTAAACAGGACCCTGAGCTTGTCTGGACGTATCTTATCAAAACTTTTTATAGTATTGTATCGCGAGGACAGGTCCCGCGATATTTTTAAAATATTTAATTTTTTTTCTTTCGATTTGGTCCGGAAATAGACCGCATAAGGACCGGCCGGTAGTGCGAGCCCATCCGGATAGCTCTTTATGCGAGACTTTTTATAGTCAAGGGAAGTCTCCATTTGATCATCGGGAACGGGGGGGTCAGAATTTAGACTAGACATGTTGCGGAGCTACCTCCGCACAGAAATAAGTGAATCGGGGAGAAATAGAACAGTCGAATGCAGGAAGGAAAAAAAACTAAATAATGATACTTAACTTAAATCCAACGGGGGCCACCAAGGTCTAGCCCTCGTCGATCGGCGTATCGCCGCTGCGATGGTGTGCAAAAAAACCTCTGAGAGGAAAAAGCACACTCTTTTTTAATCCGCACAGTGATATCACGTACACCGCTGGGCCTGTTTTGATCGATCGAACAATCACCGGCTAACGGTACTGTTTCGATCGTCCGCTCACAACAATACACTGCTTCAGTATATAATGTGCATAAAACCTCTCACAGGAAAAAGCACTATTGTCTATTACACAATAGCGATCTAGTTTTGATCGTCCGGTCACTTTATCACACACGGCACTGGTTTTCAACGCTTTCGCAGTAAACACAAAGAACGTCCGTTCACTCGGAAGGTTGAAACGGCAATGTTCGTATTAGTTGTTTGTAAAGTAAAGCAATAAAACAAACAAAGTTATCTGTAGATTCACAAAATGAATATCGGAAAACTTTGCATCGTTCTTTGAGGATATTTTAATGATTCTAAAAATAAACGATTTGTGGAATTTATCCGATGTATCTAACTAAAGAGTACTTTTTGTTATCATTTATTTATCTTCCCCAGAACCTCAATTATGGACCAGCATTTATTAGCAGGAACTGAATTCTAGGAGTACATTTGAAATCTGGGACATGCTCAGAATTGTGCTTCAAAACTCAGGAATCCAGATAAAGAAACCAGCTTCCAATTTAAAATTTCTAGAATAGTTCCGACTCATTTTCCGAATCCAGGTTCCGCATATAATTATAGAATGGAATTCTGAGCTTGAAATCCAAACCTGAACTAAGTAACTGAATTCAACCCCAAAATCTAGTTTAGGAATTCAAGTTCTGAGTTTAGTTCCAGCATGCAGGTTCTAAATTGTGAATTGAATTCTGGAGTCAAATTCAGAAACTGTATTCAGAAATTAAATTTGAAAACAGAACTCAGGAATTCTGTTACAAAATTCAGGTTAGGAGTTCAGATCTAGTAGTCATACTGTGAATTTTTCTAGGATTCAGAAATTATATTTCTGAATAAGAACTCCCGGAACGAAATTGATTTCCAAAATTTAGCCAATAACCAGTTGAAAAAATCTAGCTCCGGAATCCAGAATTCGGAATCAGTTCTGCAGTCTTCATTTTAAATTTTGAACCTGTATTCTGGAACTAAGTAACGAAATGGAATTCGTAAACTGAATTTCAAGCTTGAAATTAAATTAAGAATTGATGCCTAGAATTTAGTTCCAGAATCTTATCCAAAATTCAAAAGCTGATTGCGATTACTGATAATCTGACTGCTCATCACGACGTTCGAAAAGTTCAACCTGAGCGTTTGAGGCTTTCTACCACGAATAAGATATGTGATTGCTGCTGTTGGTAAAAGGTACTCACCACGACGTCCAGTTCCGTCCAAAACACACAAAAAATATGTTCGATTCGCTAGACCGTCGTCAAAGTTTTGAGTTATTTATGATTATTTCACACTTCTAAAAAATGAATCATAAATTGTTAACCCAATTTTGATAGCATGGAGAAAGAATTGTGATGATGCTTTGAGTACAATAAGTGATATTCACGATTATGTTCTATCCATTCGCGTACAGAGTAAATTTTGAAAAGATGCCCCATAGTAAAGAAACTCGTATCCACGCCAAAATCAGTTCAAGAGATTTTCTAAAATAAACTCAGTGACTAAAAAAAAACCACTTCAGAGATTTCCATTCTTTAAATAGGTATCTGCAATAATCTGAACCTCATAAATGATTTCTTGTGTCAGCGAAACTTGACGATTTTTCACCAACAGAAATATCACCTAAGAGATTATCGAAAAGTAGAAGAGTCTCCGATGATATTTCGATGCCGAATTTCCACTACGCTTAAGTTCGACACTGAAGTGATTTGTGCAAGATTTAATTGTTATATTTTCATTAATAAAAAAACATATGCGATATTTTCGATGCACGTATGGTGGTGAATATGTACAGTAATACTTTTTCACACATTCCAAATAGTAATTATAGTGACGTAAGGCTGTTTTAATTCCCGCTGGTTGATTACTGTACACTATTCAGATTGAACCCAATATAACGCTATTTAGCATTAATTTTGTTCACATAAGTAACAGGAGTAGAACATTGTGCATGTCTTAAACACACAGCAGACGCAGTGTTAAAACGGTGCGTTTGAGTTGGCGTAGCGATAGCCTGCGCTCCTGTTATTTCTGCGTATGATATTCAAGCAAAATTGGCTAATATTTGTTATTAGCTGCATAACATGCTTTTTGTTTCATAGTCTTTTTATATCATTATAACTTTTATTAAACACAGCACTTGCTGCTTCTATTGATGAGATTACTCCACCACCACGGTATTGCCGAATCAATTTCGAATACTTCACCACTATGGATGCACTTATCAACCACCCCACATGAGCTGAACATATTCTGAAAGGTTCTGTTTTGTTCATCGCCGAATTTATTAATCATCTTGAATGGGTTCATTCGTAACCGAATGTTCGAAGTGAGCACACGCGTTTTTTTAACAATCGACATCGGTAAGACGAAGGTGCCTATCACAGCAGAGGCTGTAGTATATGCATTAAATAAAAGTGATAAAAAGTAGCATCCCCGCAAGTGAGTTCTGTCTGTGCACCAGTTTCGTATCGGTATCGACAGTAGACGCTATTGTGCTATCCTCGGGCAGCAGTTATTTCTATTGTTTGCTACCCGCATCGCAGCAGCCAAATCCTGAGTCAAGGTCACGCTGAAGCACAACGAAGGAGTGAAGGAGCAACTCACCTAACAGCTTACCGTGACATACTGTTAAGTATTTTCTCAAACTTTTTCTTTCAACTTTTACTATTCATATATTTTCTTTTCATTTTATTTCTTTCTTTCTCATTTCAAGTGCGGGAGACTTCTTTACTCCCGCACTTTAAATATGAATATTGATGACAGTGGGGGTGTCTCGGAGGAGGGCGAAGCTGAACGAATGAACGAAGAACATTTAGAGGCTGAGTTTGCTTCCGAGATGCCATCTACCCCTCCTATACCATCTCCCCCTCCGATACCATCTCCCCCTCCGATACCATCTCCCTCTCCGATGCCATCTCCCTATCCGATGCCTCCATCTCCATCTAAGATATTGCCTGCTCGCCAAAAAGTTTACCAAGACGATGGCTCGGGGGGTCCGTGGGTGGTATACTTCCGGCCCAAATTAAAGTCTCTCAGAGTTTTAAATATTGCTCGGGACCTGGAAAAACATTACTCGTCAATAAAAACAATAGATAAGGTTTCGCCAAACAAGTTACGCGTTGTTGTGTCCGACCTGAAGCAAGCAAACGAGATTGCTACCAGCGAGTTGTTCACGAAGGAGTGCCGCGTGTACGTCCCGTCTCATGTGGTGGAGATCGACGGTGTGGTCCGTGACGAAAGTCTGACAATCGAAGATCTGATGAAGGACGGGGTAGGCCGTTTCAAAAACCCCGACCTTCAACCAGTGAAAATTTTGGAGTGCAAGCAATTGCACTCCAAATCGATAGATGGTAAATTTTACCAATCGGACTCATTTCGCGTGACTTTTGCCGGATCGGCACTTCCAAATTATTTGGTAGTGAGTGGAGTTCGTCTACCTGTTCGGCTGTATGTACCGCGGGTAATGCATTGTACAAGCTGCAAACAGCTAGGTCATACGGCAACCTATTGTTGCAACAAACTACGATGCGGCAAATGCGGAGAGGCCCATGAGGACGATCTCTGCAGAAGAGCAGTGGAAAAGTGTTGCTACTGCGGGGAGAATCCTCATGATCTTTCGGTTTGCCCTACGTACATACAGCGTGCGGAGAAATTGAAGCGATCCGTGAAAGAACGTTCCAAACGTTCTTATGCGGAAATCTTAAAAAGAACCACTCCATCGACCCCTGAGAACCCGTTTGCAATCTTGCCAGTTGAAGAGGATACCTCTGACGACCCAGGCGAAGGACCTTCCTACACACAGGCTGAAGGAAGCAGGAAAAGACAAAATCTGGCTTCTCCCAAGCTTCCTCGTAAAGGCCTCAGACTGTCCTCTTCGTCACAAAAGAACCAAACGGAAACAAAAAGTGCTGACTCAAAACCGAAGCAAACACCTCCTGGGTTCAAAAAACTTAGGGATGATAAGGAGTACCCAGCACTTCCTGGGGCATCAAAAAACCCGAATGACCCCAAAGCACAACCAGAAAATCCAACAAACGCTGGATTATTGAAATTTTCTGATATCGTGGACTGGATTTTAACAGCCTTCAATATTACTGATCCTCTGAAAAGCTTCCTAACTGCTCTACTGCCAACAGTAAGGACATTTTTAAAACAGTTGACTGAACAATGCCCCCTCCTTGCAGCGATCGTATCTTTTGATGGATAATTTACCACTGAGAATCGAAGATATGATCATTGTGCTTCAGTGGAATTGCAGAAGTATCATCCCAAAACTTGATTCTTTCAAACACTTAATACATACTCATAATTGCGATGTATTCTCCTTGAGTGAAACTTGGCTTACTTCTAACATCAACCTCGACTTCCATAATTTTAACATAATCCGCCTGGACCGAGAAGACTCTTATGGAGGGGTACTTTTAGGGATTAAAAAGTGCTATTCATTTTATCGTATTAACCTCCCCTCGACACCGGGAATTGAAGTTGTTGCTTGCCAAATTAATATTAAAGGCAAAGATCTATGTATAGCTTCTATCTACATTCCTCCCAGAGTTTCGATAGGGCATCGTCGGCTTGCAGACATCATAGAACTTCTTCCTTCACCGCGGCTGGTTTTAGGGGACTTTAACTCGCATGGTACAGGATGGGGCTGCTTATATGATGATAATCGTTCTTCGTTAATCCAAGATCTGTGTGAAAACTTCAATTTGACAATTCTAAACACGGGAGAAATGACACGCAACCCTAGACCGCCAGCACAACCAAGTGCGCTGGATTTATCCCTTTGCTCGACTTCGCTACAGTTAGATTGCAAGTGGAAGGTAATCTGTGATCCTAACGGTAGCGATCACTTGCCGATCATAGTTTCTATCACCAACCGTGGAAGACCATCGGAAACAATCAATGTTTCGTACGATTTCACACGAAACATTGATTGGAAACGTTACGCGAGCTCGATATCTGAGAAACTAGAAACATCACAGGAGCTTCCTCCGGAGGAAGAGTATACATTTTTGGCTGGCTTGATTCTTGACACCGCAATTCAAGCTCAGACGAAACGAGTACCTAGCGCGCAAACTAGTATGCGTTCTCCCAACCCATGGTGGGACAAAGAGTGCTCAGAGCTGAAAACGAAAAAAGCTTCAGCCTTCATATCGTTTCGAAAGTACGGAACTCCAGATAATTATCGGAAATACGCGGCGTTAGAATTTCAAATGAAAAGTCTGATTAAAGCTAAGAAACGCGGTTACTGGCGAAGGTTTGTTGACGGATTAACGAGAGAAACAGCAATGAGCACTCTTTGGAATACGGCCCGTCGCATGCGCAATCGAAATCACGCGAACGAAAGCGAGGAATATTCTAACCGCTGGATATTTGATTTCGCTAAGAAAGTATGTCCTGATTCTGTTCCGGAACAGAAGATATCCCGCGTCGCGACATTGAATACAAACGAAACACCGTTTTCGATGGTAGAGTTCTCACTTGCGCTCTTGTCGTGTAACAATAGAGCCCCGGGGTTAGACAGAATTAAATTCAACTTGATGAAAAATCTGCCCGACTCTGCCAAAAGTCGCTTGTTGAATTTTTTCAACAAGTTCCTCGAGGGTAATATTGTCCCACACGAATGGAGAGAAGTGAGAGTTATTACTATTCAAAAACCTGGAAAACCAGCCTCCGATCACAATTCGTATCGGCCGATTGCTATGCTTTCCTGTATTCGGAAATTGTTGGAGAAAATGATTCTCTTCCGTCTAGACAATTGGGTCGAAACAAATGGATTGCTTTCAGGTACACAATTTGGGTTCCGCAGGGGCAAAGGAACGAACGATTGTCTAGCGTTGCTCTCAACAGAAATTCAAATGGCATTTGCTCGTAAAGAACAAATGGCATCAGTTTTCCTCGACATCAAGGGGGCATTCGATTCAGTTTCCATTAACGTTCTATCTGAGAAGTTGCATCAGCATGGTCTTTCACCAGTTTTGAACAACTTTTTATATAATCTATTGTCCGAGAAACACATGCATTTTGAGCATGGTGATTTGACGACAAAGCGATTCAGTTACATGGGTCTTCCTCAGGGCTCATGCTTAAGCCCCCTTTATACAACTTTTACGTAAATAACATTGATGAATGTATCAACACATCTTGCACGCTAAGACAACTTGCCACAGCAAACAGCAATGAGCACTCTTTGGAATACGGGCCGTCGCATGCGCAATCGAAATCACGCGAACGAAAGCGAGGAATATTCTAACCGCTGGATATTTGATTTCGCTAAGAAAGTATGTCCTGATTCTGTTCCGGAACAGAAGATATCCCGCGTCGCGACATTGAATACAAACGAAACACCGTTTTCGATGGTAGAGTTCTCACTTGCGCTCTTGTCGTGTAACAATAGAGCCCCGGGGTTAGACAGAATTAAATTCAACTTGATGAAAAATCTGCCCGACTCTGCCAAAAGTCGCTTGTTGAATTTTTTCAACAAGTTCCTCGAGGGTAATATTGTCCCACACGAATGGAGAGAAGTGAGAGTTATTACTATTCAAAAACCTGGAAAACCAGCCTCCGATCACAATTCGTATCGGCCGATTGCTATGCTTTCCTGTATTCGGAAATTGTTGGAGAAAATGATTCTCTTCCGTCTAGACAATTGGGTCGAAACAAATGGATTGCTTTCAGGTACACAATTTGGGTTCCGCAGGGGCAAAGGAACGAACGATTGTCTAGCGTTGCTCTCAACAGAAATTCAAATGGCATTTGCTCGTAAAGAACAAATGGCATCAGTTTTCCTCGACATCAAGGGGGCATTCGATTCAGTTTCCATTAACGTTCTATCTGAGAAGTTGCATCAGCATGGTCTTTCACCAGTTTTGAACAACTTTTTATATAATCTATTGTCCGAGAAACACATGCATTTTGAGCATGGTGATTTGACGACAAAGCGATTCAGTTACATGGGTCTTCCTCAGGGCTCATGCTTAAGCCCCCTTTATACAACTTTTACGTAAATAACATTGATGAATGTATCAACACATCTTGCACGCTAAGACAACTTGCCGACGACAGTGTTGTGTCTATTATAGGACCCAAAGCTGCCGATCTCCAAGGACCATTGCAAGATACCCTCGACAACTTGTCGACATGGGCTTTTCAAATGGGTATCGAGTTCTCTACGGAGAAAACTGAGCTGGTTGTATTTTCAAGGAAGCGAGAACCTGCGCTATTACAGCTTCAACTAGGGGGTGAAACCATAGCTCAGGTTTTCACATTTAAATATCTCGGGGTCTGGTTCGATTCCAAAGGTACCTGGGGATGTCACATTAGGTATCTGAAACGAAAATGCCTACAGAGAATCAATTTCCTTCGTACAATAACCGGAACTTGGTGGGGCTCTCACCCAGGAGACCTGATCAGGTTGTACAAAACGACGATATTGTCAGTAATGGAATATGGATGTTTCTGTTTCCGTTCCGCTACGAATATTCATTTCATTAAACTGGAAAGAATTCAGTATCGTTGTTTACGTATTGCCTTGGGTTGCATGCAATCAACCCATACGATGAGTCTTGAAGTGCTGGCGGGCGTCTTACCGTTGAAAAACAGGTTCTGGGATCTCTCATATCGACTGCTAATCCGATGCGACATTTTGAATCCGATGGTGATAGAAAACTTTGAAAAGCTCGTCGAGCTTAATTCACAAACCCGTTTTATGTCCTTGTATTTTGACTACATGGCTCAGAATATAAATCCTTCTTCGTTTGTTCCCAATCGTGTTCATTTTGTGGATACTTCTAATTCTACTGTGTTTTTCGACACATCCATGAAAGAAGAAATTCGTGGAATCCCGGATCCTGTACGCCCTCAAGAGATCCCAAAAATTTTTAATAATAAATTTAAAGAAGTCGACTGTAATAAAATGTTTTACACTGACGGATCATATCTAGACGGGTCCACTGGCTTCGGTATATTCAATGTAAATTTCACCGCTTCCTATAAACTCAGTGATCCAGCTTCAGTTTACGTCGCAGAACTAGCTGCAATTCAGTATACCCTTGAGATCATTGACACTCTGCCCACAGATCACTACTTCATTGTATCGGACAGTCTCAGTTCCATTGAGGCTCTCCGTTCAGTGAAGCCTGGAATACGGGAACAATTGAGTGCTTTATCTGCAAAATCATACCAGATTACCTTGGTTTGGGTCCCCTCACATTGTTCCATACGGGGCAATGAGAGGGCGGACTCGTTAGCCAAGGTGGGCGCACTAGAAGGTGATATCTATGAAAGACCAATCTGCTTCAATGAATTTTTCAGTTGCTGTCGTCAGAAAACTCTAGCTAGCTGGCAGAATACATGGAATAGTGGAACTCTGAGACGATGGTTACACTCAATAATCCCACAGGTATCGACGAAAGCTTGGTTCCGGGGGTTAGACGTGAGCCGAGACTTTATTCGTGTAATGTCAAGGCTCATGTCTAATCATTATATGTTCAGCGCGCATCTCCGTCGTGTGGGGCTCGCTGAGAGTGGTGTCTGCGTTTGCGATAAGGGTTATCATGACATCGAACATGTTGTTTGGACATGTGTCGAGTATTGTGATGCCAGGTCCCAACTCATAGGTTCCCTTCGGGCCCGAGGTATACCACCCTTCGTACCAGTCCGCGACGTCTTGGCAACTCGAAATCTTCCTTATATGACTCTCATCTATAACTTCTTGAAAACTATCAATGCTCAAATTTAGTGCTCTCCCTATCTCTTTCTCGTCTACAGCTCTACCGCACTCTTCTTTACGTAGCTGGAAGTATGGCCTGTGTAAACGATGCTTCGGAGCATGCACCTGCCTTGAACTGACTGAGTTGCTGGAAGCTACCCAAAAACGTCACATCAACGTCAGAACACACCAACGAAGCATCCCAATCCAGAATAATCTCTTCATTGCTACAAGCTGAAAAACATGAAGATTCATCGAACGCAAAATGTGTCTAAAAGATGTATGCCACAAACCAATGATGTATTCAAATTTCAATTCAATACTGTGTAGGTCCCACCCTCCCTATGTCCCCTTACTAACTGGGGAGTATGCCGCCCCGTAATACGGCATCCCTTTCTCTCTCCCTAACAACAAGACAATCGGCCACGTTAAGCTAAAGCAAATGAGCCTAATAAAAATTTTATTTGGAAAAAAAAAATCTTGAATGGGTTGAGATATAACGACTATGAAAATTCATTTCTTATGTTCGAGAATCATATCAATTATAAACTCAATGTGCGAACTTTTTGCTTAAATATAATCGAGGAGAATGTTCGCTAGTGAACTTTTCACAACTGATTTTTTTCCATGTGAAATCAGTTTCAATGAGAATCACGTTTGCAAAATAAAATCAGTACTGAGCTTCCGGATCAGTACCGAAGTTTTAGCATTTCTCGAAACTTTGATTTTTTGTTGTGAGGTTTTTCAATTGATTAATGTTTCATATTCATCTAACATTGTGATCCCCGTTTACAAAAAAATACGCTTAACAGAGTGGTTTCACAGAAAATAACGACTCTGTTCCTAAATTTTATTCTCGTAAACCCTGTTATTCCCGAACTGGAATTAGAATCCCAATTGAATGCAGAAACAGTCTATAAGGCCATGGAACCTAAGTTAGTGAAAATCGGTTAAGTCATCACAGAACAAATGAAATGAATTCCGTTTTTTAGTACTTCCGGAACCGGGAGCTGAGAAAATTATTTGCCTTCAGCTAACTAGACATGCAAAATAAAAGAATTGTATGGATAGCTTAAAGCATTTA
>NW_026682621.1:95951-125000 GCF_030247185.1 Malaya genurostris
TGAGAGAGAGAGAGAGAGAGAGAGAGAGAGAGAGAGAGAGAGAGAGAGAGAGAGAGAGAGAGACTGGGAAACTATTTTATCTTCGATCTGAATATCATATTTCGTCATCGAAAATCGATTCATAAACCTCTTGCTGTTTGATTGCTATTGATTCGTGATTTTTTTGTTTTTGAACTTGTAATATTTTTGTCTATAATTCTCTCATTTTAATCCAGTGTGCAATAGATAATAATAGTTATGCGCCACAACATACATATTAATCAACGGCGCTTCCGGTTCCGAGAATTTCGAAAAACATAGGGTTATTTCAAGGCTAACAATACCAATCAAAATGGAAAGGGTTTTGGCGAACATTTCCGGTTCGAGAGATGTAATCTTATATGTAACCGACAAATCCCATTGTTTTTCAATGCAACAAAATTTATCGGAGATAAAAGTATCGATTTAAAAAAACTTAGACTCGTTTGGATGCTACTATTTGGTTATTTGATAAGCTCACAACACCAACATGGTCAAGGATGAAATCTAACAAATGTTTAAATGAGATCTTATCGAGTATATTTCTTTCTTAGCGAGTATATTTCGTTTCCACGTGAAAATTCGATGTTTCGAAGGGTATTCAATGGAAAACATAATCGAAATTTGGACAGAAATTCCTGATCTGACAGGCGATTTGAGGACGTGATGATCAATGCGCCTCCGCGGCCATCAAAAGTCTAGAACCTCTGATAAATATTAATTGTAAAATAACACATTGGAATTTACAAACACCTTCCCTCCCCCTCTCCCCATGATTTCACACCCCCCTCACTTTTGGATACAAACCCGGCGAACGACCAAAATTAGGTTAAAGCCGGGTATAAATAAACGATATAAAAAAATGATCAATGCGCTTCCTTCATCGCCCTTGGAACAATCAATGGCGCGTTTTACATGAAAAAGTGCTTTAAGAAGCACCTCGTGCTATCCATGAGGAAACACAAATGATCAAGTCTGTTTTGGCCTGATTATGTAACCTGCCACTACTCTTGAAAAGCGTTGGAATGGTAGCGATCCTACGGAACCTACCAAATTCCCGGGTACCTAGCCTTATTGAAACATTCTGGGTAACAATGAAGACGAAATACTCGGTTCTTCAAAATTTGATGTATGGAATGAAAAGAAAGGTGCAGGTTTTCGTAAATCATAAGTTTTGCATAATTTTACATTTCCTGAAATTTAAGTGAGAAGAATATCGAATACATTTTTATTGAATACACTCTGTTAGTCTTTTTTAGATAAGATTGAATGCATTAACGCATGTATTGTGGGACTTCCCAGCTACTCGCTCTATGAAACTACGCACAAAGAAACCTTGGATCTCCAACCTTTCCTTTCCGGAACCACTGTTGGCTTTTACTTCGGGGTGGAAGGCCAATGATACTCGTAGCACCCTCTTCGACAATGTGCATCACTGCAATAGCAACAGGCATCTTTTTAATCCTAAAGTGTGAGCCATTCTGCTCTTCGCTCTCAGTGATCAACTCAGATAATCCCCTGCGATGGATCTATCTTACTCCGATTGCTCACGGCCTTCAGTTTTATCGTTTCGATCTCGCCTGGCCAGTCAAGGCTGGCAGAGGATGCTGCGTGACCGAACCTATGCAGGAACCTCCTGAATCAAACCGTGACCTAGAAAAAATTGCATCAGAGCGATGTTCGCTTCTCCTTGGGGTGTATTTATCATCTCGAGATCCTTGGTGTTCCCCGTATGCGTACACCTATTTTTATTTCAGCTATCCTACTTGCGTAGCCAACGGATACGTGTACCGTAATTAGGGCCTAACTAGTTTCGGTTCTTATGTGCTATACACCCAAACCTCCTTTTACGAACCTTATATATGTATGTATGTATGATTACACACTCACTCGTCTGCATATATGTGTAAATATTTATACATATAAATAATCGCTTTTACTTCACCAATATTTAAAGGGTGATTTTTTAAGAGCTTGAGAACTTTTTTAAACAATAAAACGCATAAAATTTGCAAAATCTCATCGGTTCTTTATTTTAAACGTTAGATTGGTACATGACATTTACTTTTTGAAGATAATTTCATTTAAATGTTGACCGCGGCTGCGTCTTAGGTGGTCCATTCGGAAAGTCCAATTTTGGGCAACTTTTTCGAGCATTTCGGCCGGAATAGCCCGAATTTCTTCGGAAATGTTGTCTTCCAAAGCTGGAATAGTTACTGGCTTATTTCTGTAGACTTTAGACTTGACGTAGCCCCACAAAAAATAGTCTAAAGGCGTCAAATCGCATGATCTTGGTGGCCAACTTACCGGTCCATTTCTTGAGATGAATTGTTCTCCGAAGTTTTCCCTCAAAATGGCCATAGAATCGCGAGCTGTGTGGCATGTAGCGCCATCTTGTTGAAACCACATGTCAACCAAGTTCAGTTCTTCCATTTTTGGCAACAAAAAGTTTGTTAGCATCGAACGATAGCGATCGCCATTCACTGTAACGTTGCGTCCAACAGCATCTTTGAAAAAATACGGTCCAATGATTCCACCAGCGTACAAACCACACCAAACAGTGCATTTTTCGGGATGCATGGGCAGTTCTTGAACGGCTTCTGGTTGCTCTTCACTCCAAATGCGGCAATTTTGCTTATTTACGTAGCCATTCAACCAGAAATGAGCCTCATCGCTGAACAAAATTTGTCGATAAAAAAGCGGATTTTCCGAATGGACCACCTAAGACGCAGCCGCGGTCAACATTTAAATGAAATTATCTTCAAAAAGTAAATGTCATGTACCAATCTAACGTTTAAAATAAAGAACCGATGAGATTTTGCAAATTTTATGCGTTTTATTGTTTAAAAAAGTTCTCAAGCTCTTAAAAAATCACCCTTTATATGTATTAAGAAATACAAATAATTGCACACATGTGTACGTATATTAATACATATATACATATATAAGTTACGTAAATGGAGGTTTGGGTGTATCGACAACCCTGACGGGATTGTGTGCTTTGAGCAGCATATGATCGGTTTCGTAGGGCTTGCTTCTTCAGTGTTGCGAAAATATCAAATAGTCAAATATTACCACTGAAAAAAATGTCAATGATAATTACGATTATTCGAAGAGAGTATTGGCGAAATCGCATCCAGTTGAATGACATTAACAATAAATATAATATATGCTTATATTTTAAAAATGCTATTCACTGGAACTTACATCCACGAAAGTGACCGGAGCGCAGGATTTCGCTTGTTTGTCGAACCCACCCAATATAGCGAACACAAATACACTGAAGTCTATTTTTACGAGGTGGATACGTATCGCACAAAAAACCGCGTACCTTTAGAAATCTGCGTGAAAAAAAACGCAAAACTAAAGAAATTTCAAAACATTCTATCTGTAACTTCTTAACATTTTAATTCACACTACCAATAATGGGGATTACAAGTTGAATTTTTTATATAAAGTAATTTAAATAAAAAAAGAAAAAGACGTTCATTTTACTGTTGTAACTTCACTGTTGGAACATCACTCATAATCAGCTGATCCGCGTTCTGTTCCGGTGCCCGGTGCAATCGTCAACGGCTTCTGATCAACATGTTTCCTTTTTCTATCATCCACACCAACAAGGCTCTGGGAAGATCAAAACGAAAGTGAAATGCGTGAGCGGCAAAATAAAAAATAATCATCAAATTTTATGCTTTTACTTCTTTTGTCTATTTTTCCATTCCGCTGCTAGCGGAGGTCGAGACCGCCCGGTCGCATTCAAACCCAAATTAACTAGCGCAAAAGCTCGATTTCGGAGACCGGTGGCTCGTGTTTTGATATCCGAACCGTGGGGCATCCGGCGGTTCACGGAGCGCGAAACACGGCAAGGTGTGAAATAACTATCACCATCTCGTTCCGTAATTATATTGATCAGGCGAGGCATAATTATTACCTCCTTCTCCTCCGCCTCCTCCTCCTTATCTAGGCGGCACCAGCTTCATCGCAAACACCTACAGCAGCATCCAATCGGGCTCACAAGTCCCAAACGCATGACGGTGGGTACTTGCTTTTCATTTGCAAAGTTGTTAGTTAGCGCTGATGTCGGGAGGAAAATTACTAAATGTAACCATTGCCGATAAAATTAATACCAGGAAAACACTATCATGATGATTGAATGATCAGATTTACTATTCGTTTTGTGTTTGAGATGAAAGAGCTAGATAGTCTTTAGATTACATTAATAAATAACACCGTGTTTATCAAAATGCTACGGATTACCGGTTGGCTTCCGATTTTTATTTTGCTCTCAGAGCCTTGAAACGAATAAGAAGCTAAGACTTTGAATTTTTATTCTCACCGGACAATAAGAACTGTGCTGTTAATTGATGACCAAAAATTTTTATTTATACATATCGGTTTCCAGTTCCCGGTTCCTAAATAGAAGTCAAAAACTAACTAACTTTCTATCTCAGAAATACCTAAACGGATTTTCGAGAACTCTGGATTAAAGTCTCATAAATTGACTTTGAATTTCATCCTGATTCGACTTCCGGTTCCGGAAGTACAAGGTATAGAGTGTTTAAAACCTCATGCTGTCATTTAGAGAGACGATGTAAAAAAAGCGAAACGTTCTTGTAGATTCCGCTAACACTGAGATCATAGTTTCTGTTAGTAAAATAAAACAATAAAAAACAAATAAAAAAAGGCGAATGGGTAATGTCACAGACATAACCGGACTGTTGAATCCTTTTTGCTATTTACACGAGAGCTAACATTCTGGGCCTGGTTCTGAAGTCAGGAAATGAGTGCTAAAACTGAATTTTGGCTAAAAAACTGTCCAGATCTGAAATTCATACCCTGATTTTTGGTCATGAATTCTGAAGTTGAAATTCTAAATCAGAATTCTTAACTTTAATTCCGAACATAAATTATAGTATTATAGTAATTATGCCAGCAGAGAATCAATTTTCTTCGTACAATAACCGGAACTTGGTGGGGTGCCCACCCAGGAGACCTGATCAGACTGTACCAAACAACGATCTTGTCCGTAATGGAATATGGATGCTTCTGCTTCCGATCCGCCGCGAACACCCATTTCATTAAACTGGAAAGAATTCAGTATCGTTGTTTGCGTATTGCCCTAGGTTGCATGCAATCGACTCATACGATGAGTCTCGAAGTGCTCGCGGGCGTCTTACCATTGAAAAATCGATTCTGGTATCTCTCATATCGATTGGTAATCCGATGCGAAATCTTGAATCCGATGGTGATTGATAACTTCGAAAGGCTTGTCGAACTCAATTCTCAGACCCGTTTTATGTCCTTGTATTTTGATTACATGGCTCAGAATATTAATCCTTCTTCGTTTGTTTCCAACCGTGCTTATTTCTTGGATACTTCTGATTCTACTGTGTTTTTCGACACATCCATGAGAGAAGAAATTCGTGGAATTCCGGATCACGTGCGCCCTCAAGTGGCCCCAAATATTTTTTATAATAAATTTAGAACAGTCAACTGTGAAAAGGTGTTTTACACTGACGGTTCAAACATCAACGACTCCACAGGTTTCGGCATCTTCAATCAAAACATCACCGCTTCTCACAAACTCAATGATCCGGCTTCAGTTTACGTCGCAGAATTAGCTGCTATTCAGTACACCCTCGAGATCATTGAAACCTTGCCCAAAGACCATTACTTCGTTGTCACGGACAGTCTAACTTCAATAGAAGCTCTCCGGACAATGAAGCCAGGAAAGTATCCCCCATATTTCCTGGGGAAAATACGGGAACATTTGAGAACTTTATCTGAACGGTCTTATTCAATATTGTTAGTCTGGGTCCCTTCGCATTGTTCCATTCCGGGCAATGAAAAGGCAGACTCATTGGCTATAGTGGGCGTATTGGAAGGTGATATTTATAAAAGACCAATCTGCTTCAATGAATTTTTCAGTATCTCTCGTCAGAAAACTCTCGAAAGTTGGCAAACTTCATGGAGCAATGGCGAACTGGGACGATGGCTACATTCCATTATCTCTAGGGTATCGACGAAACCTTGGTTCAGGGGGATGAACGTGAGTCGTGATTTCATTCGCGTTATGTCACGGCTCATGTCAAATCACTACACTTTCAACGCACATCTCCGGCGTGTTGGGCTCGCAGAGGGCGGTCTCTGCACCTGTGGCGACGGTTATCAGGACATCGAGCATGTCGTGTGGTCGTGCGTAGAGTATCGTGACGCCAGGTCGAAGCTACTGGTATCCCTTAGGGCCCGAGGTAGACCGCCTGAGGTTCCGATTCGGGATGTGTTGGCGAGTCGGGATAGTTTATATATGCTTCTCATATACCAGTACCTCAAACACATTGATATACAAGTGTAATGTGTTATTCCTCGCTCAGAAAGTTACAGGTTCGAGACTAACATCACTCTTTTTTTTGTCACTAACTTTTTCGTTCCCCCTTCCTTGTCTCTTCACCATGGCAACTAATTAAATCTCTGTCGTTTTCAAACATTTTGTTCCCACATCCCCTTTTTTGCCACGTTTTCCACAATATTTATTTCTCTTTCATTCTCTTCGGCAATATCATCATCACCGCCCACGGAAGACCGCTCCAGTCGAAAACCAGCATGCGGGCCACCCGCCGGGCCTTCGTAGCCTGGAGGTGTTTCCCGCGGACCTACACGGACCAACGCCATCTGGAAGACTCATGCAACACTCAATTCATCGACCACTGTCGATCGCCATTACGATTTACGAGAACCCGAGACGACATAGTCTAACGATACTATTATAGTTTTAAGTTAGTCGTTAATTAAGATTAGAAAATACCCTTGGCATCTTAGAGCTTAAGTAGTGTGACTAAAATTATACTACATTATTGAATAAAAAAAAATAAATTATGGTAGTCAATTCCGTTTAGGAATCTAGTCAAGAAACCAGTTCCAAAATCCAGAACTAGGACTTAGTTCCTGAGTCAAAGTTTCTAATTCTGAATCTGTTATCTGGAGCTAAATAATGAAACTAAATTTTAAGTCTGAAATCAAGCTTAGAATCCAGGTTCTAAACACAGTTTTAGAATTCAGTTCCGTTGCCGTCTTCGCCGGTACGAGAAAGGTAAGCAAGTGTGATGAGTTTTCCCCATTGTTAGCAAAAGATTGTCAAAACTTAATTTTTGAGTTATTTGTGGTGGTCTCACACTGTTGAAAATTTAATCGGAAATTGCTGATCATATTTCTGATAGCGTGGAGAAAGAATGACGTTGTTGCGCTTAATACAACTCGAGATGTTCACGATCAAGTTCTACTCATTCTTCCAGAGAGCGAATTTTGAAAAGGCGCCCCATAGTAAAGTATGATGTATTCACGTCAAAATTTTATTTCATACATCTTTTAATCGAGAATCAGAAATCCGATCTTAATGATCTTCAAAAGCCATCGTTAAAATTAAAAAAAAAAACATTGTGCTTTGTAAAGAAGCATGTCCTCGAAATTGATATTTTTTCACTTAATATTCTGTAATTGAATGATAAATTTCAATAGCAATCGTTAGAAGAAGAAACTATTTTTGCTTGAATCTAGAAAGCTGGGAATATCGGTTCTTAGTAATCGAAAAAGTCTGTGCCAATAAATTAACAAGAACTGCAAGTTTTAATTGCTCTGATGTCTGTCAAAGAAGTTACTTTGTAATCTACCAAACTCATTCACCTGTAATACCGGAACCTGAAATCGGATCCAGAAAATCATAGTTTGTGAACATCGAATGGGCCATCTTTGAGAATAAAGTTCTATTTTGGTATTTAAGACTACTATTTCTTATTTAGGGGTTTGGTACCACGTGGGTACCGGATTTGTGCTAAGTACACATAACTATTTTCATTTTTAACGTTTCGCTTTCAGCTCAAAACTTCTATTTCTGCTATTTCCGAAACTGAAGATCAGAGCCCCAACAAACAGAAGTCGATTTGTTTGGCCATTGAATTGCAAGGTCTACTAATTAGAATAGTTTGAACTTTGGTTTTATAATTTTCTACGTTTTGACATCGTCTATTATATGACTGCACAGCAAAAAATTACGAAATTTACAGGAGGTGTAGATCCCTTTTTGACTCAAATCATGAAAACTTAGTTTGTTGAATGACTTGATTCTACCACTTGAATTTATATCAAACATACTCAGTTTTTCACGCTGGCAAGTAAATTACATATTCCGACTCGTAAAAATGCATCAAAATGGCCGAATCTTGTGATGAGAGGCAATTTACGATGTAGGAAAACGGCCATTGTTGCAAAAGTTGTGAATGAGTTTATCATTTGACGCTGCATTATACAAACAAAGATAACATTCCAAGAAAACTTGTCAGTCAGGAGACTGGGCTAGCATGATTTTTGGTTCACGGAGCTAACCAGGATTTGATTCCGAACTCAGCGAGAAGCGAGTATTCTTTCTATTTCCATTGATTCTTGATCCCAAGATTTTTGGAGAATGATTTTCTCAGAGAAAACATTTGTCTAATTGACTCCTTTATCAAAGTAACCTCAAAATCTAATCGCAGCTTTACATACGCATTTAAAGCAAATATAAGACACTGTTGTCTTATACCTACTTCATACCCTCCTATAAAACATATGTAAGACTAATTGGTTACATGAGTATCTACGTTTTTTGCATGTTGCTCTTCGTTTACTTGAAATTCCGAGCAATTCGGAGGATTCATGCTTTAGGGGATAAAATCGATCTTGTTGGTAACATACCGCTCCATAATCATAACCATCTTGGATTAGTGCACGCTTTTTCAGGCATTTTTCAATGTAAACTTGCGTTGCCATCGTCGAGGATGTGACGAGGAGGTTCAATTTCCGTTGTTCACGTTCATTCGCAAACTTATCGGTAAACAGGAACTTGAATCTTTTCGGCACATCCCCAGGTCCAGTAGCGATTTTAAACTGTTGATCAGGAAGCTGCCTAAAATCGAGCTTATTTCGTCATCGATCAAAGAGCAGCCATTGTGTATTGTGTGGAGTAGAGAATAAATAATGAAAGAAAAAAAAAACTGTTTGCATGATACAATGCAATCTTTCAAGCAACATTTTGAAATTTTTTTCGTGGAAAAATATTGAGAAATGAGTCGGTGAAAAGGTATTTTTTGAGAATCATGATTTGCGGTGTCCATTGTATCTCTAATGCGCAGACTAATTAGAAGTCAACAAATCAATGTAGCATACACAGAGTAGATGTTTTCCTAGACCCCAACGTTTCTGGTTGATTTCGTTCTAATTTTTCTAAACTTTTGGTGGTTGTTTAAAGTCAAAACTACGATTTTTCGCGAAAACATCTGCCCCAAACCAACAAGCAATGAAAAGGAAAACGTTGGGGTCTGGTATTTTACATGTAGAAAGTATGTGCAAAATGTGAAAATGATATTTCAAAAGTGTTTTTGTTGCGGTAGTTTATGAGTAACTAGTTTGCAACAAGAAAATTGAGTGCTTTTTACTAATACCTAACCACTTACGTCACTCAAAAGGCAATGCCAAACAGAAATAACTTATCTTTGCATAGCATGAAAGTAGATCGATTTCAAGTAAACTAGATAGATTTCAACCACCATAGACATTGTAAGCTTTTTTTGTTTCGATTATAGAAGTTTTAACCTTCAGGTAATTCACCTCTTCGGACCAGAAAAACCTTCTCACCCTAAGTGCGGGGTTCGGAATGGAACCCAGATGGGCTGTGTGAAAGACATCAACTTACTCATCACGCTATACCCGTCCCCCTATTATAAGCATTGTATAAATCCAGAATACTTTTCTACCAACAATAAAAGTGCAACGTAGTATTTGGAATAACCAGCTTGATACGATGTGTAAGTTCTACCACGATTTCTAGTATGATGACCGAAATACAATCATTATTGAGTTTTACTTGATACGCTTTCATTTATAATCTGTTTATAAAGATATGAAAAACAAAATATGAAATTACCATACGTTCCAAATAATCAGAGTTAGTCCATGTAAATTCAATTTTTATTGACTATTATTTTAAATACGTATATACTGAGAATTAGAATATTGTCGCAAACGTTACTCAATTCATACAAAAGGTGAATTTTTTGCTGGTATCTTTTTTGGCAACACTGTTTTTATCAGATCACACATGAATCGTGTCTTGTATTATTGTCAAACTTGTTCATTTTGGGCTACAATCTAAGCATGAATCGATTTACAACGACAAACATTTGGTGAAAATTGCGTTCAGCGAGGAATTCTATTTCTAGTCCACCCGGTGAACGACAAAAAGGTTAAAGCCGGGGTAAAATAAATGATATTAATAATAATAATAATTCATTTCTAGTTGGATGGATACATCAACAAGCAAAAAGGCCGCATCTGAAGTGAAGACCAGCCAGAAGCGGTCAGATATCAATGCACCTAAAAAAGTCAGTGTTTGGTGTGGAATATGAGCCATCATCGCATCATCGGGCCGTAGTTCTTCAAATGCGACGATGGGAGGAACCTTATTATGAATGGCGAGCGCTACCGTGCGGTGATTGACGAATTTATTTGCCCAAAATGGAAGAATTCTACATACCTGACATGTGGTTTCAACAAGACAGTGCAACATACCACACGGCACGCGAAATAATAACTAAATTGAGAGCCGCCTTCGTTGATCAGTTTTTCTCACGTTTTGGGGCCGTCAATTGACTGCATAGATCATGTGATTTAACGCATTTGAACTATTTGTTGTTGGGCCATGTTACGGCTTATGTCTACAAGGATAAACCAGCAACGATCGACGCACTGGAAACCAATATTTATTCGTGAAATATCGGCCAATATGTTGGAGAGAATGAGCCAAAATTGGACCGTGCCATCTAATTTTTTGTTTGAAAATCAAATCATATACCTCTTAAAAATTATCCCTTTATTGTTTTTTCGCGTTTATAAGTATCCTTATCCTTCATGCACTATCATGAAGGAAAACTATTCAGCTACTTATTATTTTTTTTTTCGTAAAGCGGCTTCGAAAAAAAGTAATAATTTTGTTTTATTTACGTTTCATATACTTCTTGCGACTTCTTAATATGTTCGCAACATTTCAAGTAAACAAAATGTTTTCTGCGTTGGATTTTCGTTATTTAAACCAACTGAAAGCTATCTGAATCAATGATGAAATTGTTTGTTATAACCAGGCACGTACTCAGACGGGGGCCCTGGCCCCTCCCGAAATCGGACCCCTTTATTTATTTTTATACATATGGTAAAACTTGTTTGGTATGCGAAAAGGCGAAGAAAACCAAACCAAAGTTATGATACGAGATTATGAATCTCGTGCTCCTTTGATTTGTACCGTGGAATTGTGGTTTCGAGAGTTTCGTGGTGATCGAGCCTGCAGCGGTAGGGGCTACGACGCTTTTACAAGGGACATTACATGAAATGGTGCTGGAAGACTGGAGAGAAAAGGTGCGCAGGCCATAGTTTAAGTAAGATTCTGCATATGAAAATTATTTTCTCTGGATGCCGCGGATGCATACTCAGGATGAAAAAGACGAACGAGAGCGCACTTCGGAAGCATGTTTGGCAGATTCGGTTAGACTTTTGGTGTAGGTTGGCAATTGTTGACGAAACCTGAATTTTATGTCGTTTTCGTTTTTAAATTGCACTACACTGGTGTAGCGAAAGCTTCGTTTTTGCCAATTGCACTACACCAGTGCTACACTTTTTCTGCCCCGATACCACTGGAGTAGCACTCATCAAAAGTTTGGTGTAGCTCTGTGCAATGGAATCGTTTATTGTAGTCAATGATTACTGTTTATGTTTTCGTAATTTTTGTTCGTTTATTCATGCCTCAGTGTAGCACTGCACCGGTGTGGTGCAAATTAAAAACGAAAACGCCATTAATCGTTGGACGTCAGTTTTCTTGGATTGTCATGGCAAACTTTTCATGAACTACCTTTAAAAACGAAAATTAAGTCATAGTATTAGTGTGCATTATTAAACCTATTAAATACCGAATATCGCTATCATGGTAACATAAGAGAAACGTTACCAACTAAGATTTATGGTTCCAATTACTTCCCTATTCAAACTTATTTCGGCGGTTCACGATTTCATTTTCTGAAAGTAGCGGTCGAAAACTTCAAATGAAACTCACATCGATTTCCTAATATTTTGTAAGAGATAAGCACAAGGAGATCGTGATAGTTCGAGTATACCCTGCTCCTCCAGATACTTACATCCTGATGCTACGCGTTCTTCTAAAACACCTACAACGTCAAGACTATTAGACGAGTATAGCACTGCTGGTTTAGTGCAACTAAATGATAATTACAACAGTAACAATCGCATGCTTGATCTATGTTTCGTCAGTCAAGATTTTGTACCCAACTGTGTTGTAACTATTGCACCATCCGCTCTTGTTAAATCATGCCGCCACCACCCTCCGCTTCGACTTAGTTTAACTGAATGCAAACCTGTTGTTTATGAAATCATTGCTGAAACTACTTACTACGATTATAAAAAAGCTAACTTCAACGCAATGAATTAGTTTCTGTTCTCATTAAACTGGGAAGCTCTATTTTCTGAGTGTGATGGAAACTCTATTGCTACACTATGGACAAATATTATGTTATACTCTGTTGATCAGTTTGTCCCCAAAAAAAATCATCGTCAACCAGTTTATCCTCCCTGGTCTAATCAAACTCTGAGGCGATACAAAAGCGCCAAACGATCTGCTTTGAAAAAACTCACCAAGCGACCCACTCTTCATTTGAGGTCTCAATACATGTTTCTTAACAATCGATATAAACGACTAAACAAAATTTTATATTATACTCACTTAAACCGCGTTCAACAGAACTTAAGAAACAACCCAAAAAGTTTTTGGCATCACGTAAACAAACAGCGTAAGGAAATAGGTATGCCTACTCATATGTCGCTTGGTGAAGTTCAGTCATTCACCATACTTGAAACCTGCTATCTTTTTCGAAGGCACTTCAGTAGCGTTTTTTCCAATGAAGTTCTTAGTAGCGAAGAAGTATCAGAGGCAATCGTGAACGTTCCTCTCCGTTCTCCTGTTGGAGCTCATCCTCCTATTACCTCGACCATGATAATTACGGCGTGCTCAAAACTAAAAAGCTCTACTAACGCAGGACCCGATGCCATTCCTTCGATAGTCCTAAAAAAATGCTTGAATTCACTCTTAACACCACTGACTATATTGTTCAACGATTCCCTTAATGCGGGGACTTTCCCAGACCCCTGGAAGAAATCATATATTTTTCCGGTTTTTAAGAAAGGTAACAAATCTGATATTACTAACTACCGTGGAATAGCTTCACTATGTGCTGTGTCCAAGTTATTTGAAATAATTATTCTCGATTTTATAACTCACAAATGCAAGGACTACATATCTGAAACTCAACACGGTTTCATGCCTAAGAGGTCAACATCTACAAACCTTGTAGCTTACACATCTTTTATCATCCGATCTCTACAATCGCATCTACAGGTTGATGCTATCTACACAGATTTTTCAGCGGCATTCGATAAAATAAATCATCAAATAACAATTGCTAAACTCGACAGACTGGGCTTTAGTGGCGCTTTACTGGATTGGATGAGTTCATATCTTACTGGTCGCGAGATGTCGGTGAAAATAGGAAAATTCACAACAGTTCCTTTTACTGTTAGCTCAGGAGTACCTCAAGGAAGCCACTTAGGACCGTTTATATTTTTACTCTACCTCAATGATCTCAACTTCTCCGTGAAATGTTTCAAACTATCATTTGCTGATGATTTCAAACTATATCATCCTATAAAGGAACTAGAAGATGCACGTTTTCTGCAAGCTCAGTTTGACACATTCGCCAAATGGTGCCACAATAACAGGATGGTACTAAACGCTTCCAAATGCTCCATTATATCTTTTTCCCGTAAACGCTCAATAATTACATATGACTATCATCTCTTGCAAAATGTCCTCAAACGTGAATCCTCGGTTAAGGACTTAGGTGTTATTCTCGATCACAAATTGGATTTCAAGAATCATGTCGATTATGTAATTTCGAAGGCTTCTAAACTCTTAGGCTTCATATTTCGGATCACTAAGAACTTTACCAATATACACTGCCTGAAGACTCTTTATTGTGCGCTAGTTCGATCAACATTAGAATACGCAGCTATCGTTTGGTCGCCTCATTATCAAATCGACATTGATCGTGTCGAAAGTGTCCAACGCAAATTCGTAAGATTTGCACTCCGAAATCTACCATGGAGGGACCCATTCAACCTTCCTAGTTACAAAGATCGCTGTCGGCTTATTGAACTAGATCCGTTGTCTGTACGTAGGAACGTATGCAAGGCTGTCTTTATTGCTGATCTAATTCAATCACGTGTTGACAGTCCTGATCTCCTACAATTGATCGATTTTGACATTCATCGTCGAAGTCTTCGTTCTCATCCATTTATACGAATTCCCCATGCTAGAACCAATTACGGATATAATGAACCCTTTTCCAGTATGTGCCGTTTATTCAATAGTTGCTCACAGGAATTTGATTTTCATCTCTCTCGTAATGCGATACAACGATTATTCCACGATTCTTTATTTTTGCAGTTATAATACTAATGTTAATTCTTTCCGCTCGATCATCCCTTCGTTCTCTCCACCATCTCCATTGAAAACTAATAAATTCGCTCGTTGTAACTAATCCTGTTGTATCTCCTCTTCTCCGCTCTTAATCGTTCTTCTCTAATCTTTTTGAACACTAATTAGATCTATATGTCGGTTCTAACCTCGTTTGCTAGCCCTCTTTTTTTATCCGTCTTCCACCATCTTTTCGACCACTAATTAGATCTACATGCCGAACCTAACCCCGTTTCGTTCGCCAACTCTCATTCACCACTCCCTCCTTCTACCTCCCATTTTAAAGCATATTTCTTTTCTTCTTCAGTTTTAATGCAAAATCACCAACGTTTACCCGATGCGTTTAGTGTCAGAGTTAGTTAGCCAGGATTAGTTTTAATTGATAGTATTAAGTACATACATGTATCTGTTGGATTGTTGTAATCTGTTGATATAAACGATGAGGAGGTTTTATGCCTGCTGGAGTGAGAGATTATTAAAGGGTGATTTTTTAAGAGCTTGAGAACTTTTTTAAACAATAAAACGCATAAAATTTGCAAAATCTCATCGGTTCTTTATTTTAAACGTTAGATTGGTACATGACATTTACTTTTTGAAGATAATTTTATTTAAATGTTGACCGCGGCTGCGTTTTAGGTGGTCCATTCGGAAAATCCGCTTTTTTATCGACAAATTTTGTTCAGCGATGAGGCTCATTTCTGGTTGAATGGCTACGTAAATAAGCAAAATTGCCGCATTTGGAGTGAAGAGCAACCAGAAGCCGTTCAAGAACTGCCCATGCATCCCGAAAAATGCACTGTTTGGTGTGGTTTGTACGCTGGTGGAATCATTGGACCGTATTTTTTCAAAGATGCTGTTGGACGCAACGTTACAGTGAATGGCGATCGCTATCGTTCGATGCTAACAAACTTTTTGTTGCCAAAAATGGAAGAACTGAACTTGGTTGACATGTGGTTTCAACAAGATGGCGCTACATGCCACACAGCTCGCGATTCTATGGCCATTTTGAGGGAAAACTTCGGAGAACAATTCATCTCAAGAAATGGACCGGTAAGTTGGCCACCAAGATCATGCGATTTGACGCCTTTAGACTATTTTTTGTGGGGCTACGTCAAGTCTAAAGTCTACAGAAATAAGCCAGTAACTATTCCAGCTTTGGAAGACAACATTTCCGAAGAAATTCGGGCTATTCCGGCCGAAATGCTCGAAAAAGTTGCCCAAAATTGGACTTTCCGAATGGACCACCTAAGACGCAGCCGCGGTCAACATTTAAATGAAATTATCTTCAAAAAGTAAATGTCATGTACCAATCTAACGTTTAAAATAAAGAACCGATGAGATTTTGCAAATTTTATGCGTTTTATTGTTTAAAAAAGTTATCAAGCTCTTAAAAAATCACCCTTTATTTCAGCTCCATTGGGCTTTTTCCTGCTCCAAATAAATAAATAAATAAATAAATATACCAAATTGGGTGAATAAGCAATTTGGAATCCTCGAACTATCACGATTTCCTTGCACTTATTTCTTCCAAGAAAATAGGAAATCGATGAGAGTCTCATTTTGAAGGTTTCGACCGCTACTTTCAGAAAATGAAATCGTGAACCGCCGAAATTAGTTTGAATAGGGAAGTAATTGGAACCATAAATCTTAGTTGGTAACGTTTCTCTTATGTTACCATGATAGCGATATTCGGTATTTAATAGGTCCAATAATGCACACTAATACTATGACTTAACTTTCGCCGAAGTAAGTTTGTATGGCTATCAACTAATATGTCTTATAAATTGGAGTGAGGAGTTCAGAAGACTTTCTATTCCTCACGAGTTCAAACAAGGGAGCCACCTTGGGCCACTCATTTTCATACTATTCACGAATGATCTTTGCAGTGAATTCTAAAAATATATCCCATCATAGCAAATACTTGTGGATTGTGGTGGTCTTCAAATGAAGAGGGTTTAATACATGATGTATATTTTCTGTGGAATGTTTATACTGCGCTATTGCACTAGTACGCAGTATTGTGGAATATGGAGTTATGATTTGGGCCTTGTATCACAATGGTCACATCGGTCGGACCGAAAGGGTAGGAAAGTTGAAAGTGTTTCGTCCTATTAGATATTCGAAGACTAACTTGGCTGAATCACTACGTTACGAGAATCGCTGTGCTCTTATCAACCAACATACTCTGTAAAATATATGAATATAATTATTTTCTATGCGAGGAATTTCTTTTCAGTTCATTAATTACTTTTGAATCTGCACCTACGCTTCTAGGAAACAAAAGGTACTAAATGCGCACCAAGAAATAGAAAATAATTATGAATTTTGAAAATAATTATGAATTTTGCATGTGACATATTTCTACAAACGATACAATTCATAACTACTTAACTTTTCAAATGACGTAATATTCCACTCGTACAGAATTTTACAGGCTCCGAATGCTACTTACACTCGGCTACCAAGTACCACTGTATGGATTTCTATGTATCAATTATCCATCGAACTGATATGGGCTTCTGTGGTTCAGTCGATTAACTGATGTGCTTTGTGATCTTATGTTTCGCGGTTCAAGTCGCGTTGTCGCGTTGTCGCTTTCGATCTTTTGTTTTTATTTCGTTCGATTCCAAGCCATGTAATTCTCAAATCACACAATTTCACATACTCTTGAATATAAATTTATATGAAATATGACGCTCCAAATATGTGCACCTCATAAGATGTAAAATCACAAGATTTTTTCGAACTGTGAACATAAAATATCAGGACACCTCCCGAAACGAAATTCTGGGTACGGGTCTTGTTATATCTAGGTTACTGCTATATCAATTCACAGTAATTATTTGCACTCACGCTTACGTGCTCACTCACGCTTTGCACTCACGCTTACGTGCGTGGTTTCGTAACATCAAATAAAATTATTTTAAACTAGTAGCTAAACACATAGCTGTGATTAAAGATATGTTTGTATTAAGTAACAATAACTTATCAACGACAATTAGTTCAACATGATGAAAAGATGTGGTGATTGGAAACCTAAATAATCTATTCGTAATCAATTATGTTATGAAGAAACATTGCTGAAACCGTGTTTTAACCAGTGTAACAAAAAAACATGTTCGTGCTCTTGTTACATCATAGTTTTGACTTAATCGTATCAGAAATAGTTTTGAATTGCTACTTGGGAAGACTGGGATTGGCTTCATCGCACCTTAACACCTTGCTGCACCGCTGATGATTCAGTTTTTTCGTAGATCCGCTGATTCTTTTCCACACTTGTAGGTTTCCTTGTAGGTTTTGAGCACTGAACAAACTGTTACTTTTGATATCTTCAGTACATTAATCAGCTTAGAATCGAACGACTCCGAATTTCCCAGGTGTTTGTGCACAATATTCTTCTGTCGAATTCCACTTGACGTTATTTCCGAACGTTACACGATCGACCACACCCAAACCTCCGTTTACGTAAACTTTTTCTACGTTAACTCTTTTTACGTAGCTCTTTTTACGAACAAAATCCTAAATAAAGTAAACTTTTTTTACGAACCAACTTCGGCGATTTCCGGCTTATTTATGATCCATGCACGGAAAAGCCAGCGATCGCAAAACAACTAAAATATTAGTTGTTTTTCTGATTTTGATTGGTTAAAATTTGGTACAACTAATCGACTGTTGTTTTAACTAATCTGTCATTTTTTATTTATCGTGCTGTCAGCTTAGCAACGCACCACAAACAAGTAATGAAACGTTTCAGTTGAGCAATGCCAAACACCCTGAGCGAACAATGAAACGTTTCAATGAGGTGTCACTCGTGCAATTGAGCAAAGACACAATCCCAGCAAAGTTGCTTGTATGCATGAAAGCAAAAAAATGTCTCAGTTGTTTCAACCAATTATTCTGTTATTTGAACTTAAGACGCCAATTGCAATAAATATTTTTTACTGTTAGCCTCTTCTGGGGGCAGCTAATCATTCACTGCTTGAATAACGAAATTTTACCTAATTAACTGCTTATATCTTTATCACTAAACTCACAAAGGATATGGAAATGAACCAAAAGATTACAATTCTCAAAAGGGAACTCACCAGATAAATGGTCACAGGGAATTATGAAATTTTTCCTTCACTTGCAGAATGGCTCGCTGGTAAACCTAATGCTACAGATACACTTTTAAGAAAATGCAAATAGTACCACTTCACTTTGACAGCAAATTTTTAAGCGTTAAGCGATTTTAATAACATTGACATGAACTGTCCTAGAATACATTACTCTCAGATGAAATAAAATCATTTATACTGTATTATCTATTTAACACATGGAAAACTTGTTTTACAATCAACTGATATATTCTTCTGCATACTTTCACTCACATAAAACGACCACTACGTAACTAACATAAATGACGTTCATTTACCATTGAAAATTTTCAATATGAAACGCTTCTGGTGAAATGAAGAAGTTTTTTGTTCAGCGTTTTGCTGTCTTCGTTCTCCGCCAAGTGACAGCATTTGAATACAACCATTTTGGTTATCTGAATGGTTATGACAAAATCAACAGATATGTTAGTTAAATCAACAACATTTTAGTTGAAACAACCAGGGCGTGAAACAACAATTGCAACAATTGGGTTCTCCGTGTGGTAACTACTAGAATATGTTATACATTGTATTGTACATATCTAATAATACATGTGCATTAGGAAACTTTTTTACGTTGAAAATTCCAAATAACGTAAACTTTTTTTACGTCATAATTTGATTTACGTACCCCAGATTATTACGTAAATGGAGGTTTGGGTGTATTTTGATCAAACTTTCACCAACTGTTCTCTTTAGAAGTGCAAACAAACCTCTTTCGATTCCCAACGCTAGCGGCGTGCTAGCGGCGCACGAGGGGCGTACCAATTTACTTTAAGTCAGCCTTCTAGTCTACTGATCGAATAATCGTTTCCGTAAATAGTTCATATCTTGGTTTTGCCGGGTTTAAAGAATTTTTGCCGCGATCGTCAGATGGCAGCCGTAGAAAAATGATAAGACTCTGCTGGTCGTGTTTTGTGGGGAGTTTTCTTCATTTCACTCGCTCACACCTTCGCGACTGACTTACGATACGTAGCCGGTTAGCCACTTATCAAACCGAAAGGAGGCCGTCATCGGATGATTGTTATTAATTTATTGATTACATGCTGATACGGGCAAGGTGCGGAAAAAATAATGAAAGAAAATCCCTGTCCCAGCACCATTGGCGTTCGGCGCCACGATCTGCTTCTAACGTCATGCGGAAAAACGATTCGCCACTCCACGTCTCTCCACGGACCTATATCGCATGGCCCGAAAGCGAAAGTCTCACAAAATTAGCTACCGCTAACTGTGGTGGATTCACATGGAAAGTATGGCCCGTTCGGGTATGGTATCATAGGAACCACCATTGGTTAGAGTGTATTTTGTGGCTTCAAGCGACCATTGAGAGAGTTCAATAATACGGGGGAATAATTGAGTATGGAAAATGTTTCTGAAAAAACTGTTTTTATGCTAGACTAAGAAATACCATATAGGGAGGAGAGCTCGCTATTGAAATTGAGACGACGAAAATGGAACCACTAGTAGTCAAACTCCATTGCTAATTAAAGCTTTTGAAGCGAGTTTTAAAATGCAAAACGAAATGAAACGATTTCAATAAAAATTAAAACGAAAAAAATAAAATCCTTTGCTTTAAACTTAGCATGTTAACAACATTTTGCACTTTGCATTCCAGTTCACACTCATTAACAGTTGAGTTTTTTCCGGGAATGATTCTTTCCCGGAATTGCAGAACAAACCGCCGCTCGGATTCAAGTAGTTTTCATTTCCATTGGCGGTGAACGGCAGTAGGTTCCTGAATCATGGATGAATCACAGCACCACAAAAAAATATCGTTTATTTTGAATGGCGCTATAAAAGATTGATTTTGATAGCCAATCAAACTGCCGAACGCACGCATCGTTGCTCGATTACCTCGGGAGGCGTTACGCGGCAGTAGTCGCGATACCAAAAAGGGGAAGGTGAGGATCGCAGCTCTTGAACCTTTTTGCGGCTCTTCTGGTGACAAGATATTCCACTTTGGTCCGGCTTGTGGTTTATGACTTCATTTCTTCCCTCTTAGTTCCATTTCGGGGCTCGGTTAGTGCAAGCAGCGACAACATGGTCGTTTCACTTTCATTCAGAAAATTTATGGTGATGTCATTGTTACTCCCATCCATATGCATAGAACATTATTTTTTTTTCTCCCAAACTTAATCGCTGTGCCGAATGGGGGCGCGATCCTTGTCAGCGGAGAGGGGCACTCCTTCCCGAAATGGCAGCACTAATGGATTGTTACTTAGTAGGCTGGGAGGCCAGCTCCAAGTGACATAATTTGATGGGTCTGTCCGCCCTTTTCGTCATGATCATCATCACGGTCGCAACGGAATGGAAATTCCTGAAATGAGCCCCCGAAGAGAGGGCATCCATGCGGCGGCATCCAGTCGACCTCCCAACCAAACGCATTGGCATAGTTTTGAACGATCACCGCCCGCGTTCAATCAATGCGACATCGGAGAGTGCAGGCTATTCGAATTTACATTGGATGGCCAGTTTTGCGGACCCTGCCATGATGAATGGTCATCCGTCGGTGGTTCCTGATTCTTTCCGAAGGCGTTTCAGAGATAAGAAGAGCTTTCACTTTCCTTGGTTGAAAACGAATTTGGTCATCGTCTATTGCTATTAAGATGCTGTGGCCCCCAGCACCATAGCAAAAACACTGCCACTCACACACAGACGTCATCATGAATGGATAGGGAAAACATCACTTTCGTTCAAGCTACATATTATCTACAGCCTTCAGTTTGAGACCCACCAATTTGAGAGAGTTTATCTCGGGAACGCATGTGATTGTAGGTTTTTTTCCTTAATTCGTCTCAATACCGAACAGGCACTCACCTGGAAAAGAAAGAGAGAGAGAAGAAAATGGTCCATCAGATAACTAATCGAATTATTGTTCGGATAAACAAAGTGGAGAAAACATTAGCGATGTATTTTTTTTGGTTTGCAATACGCCCCCTTACGGTTCCTGTTTGACGATAGTATTACGATATGTAGAGGAGCCCGTTTCTCTACTTTTGTGTCTGCCTTGCGGAATAGCGGAAGACCGCAGGGGCAGCTGGGTAGCGATAGGTGCCTCTCGGTCCATTGTAACGTTGACACTGAGCTTTGACACACTGACAGTTCTTTTGATTGAGAAGCTTTTGCCGGTGTGTTGGATTTTGGGTCACCCAAGACGATTTTTCGTTTTCTTATGAATGAAGTTAATTGAATTTCACGAAAACTGACCGGCAACTGACTAGGCTTGTGAACATAGGGTTTGTCAACTGTGAGAAAATGGAGCGAGATTGGCTTTGGAGTTTTTGACCACTATTTCTGGTAAAACCGAAGACAGGGAGAGTTGGCATCACTGCGATGCGGTGTCTGGGTGCTGCTCTCAAAAAAGTCTAATTTCAATGTGTTCTTTGATACGTATAGTTCACGATTTGGTCGAAACAGTTATTTTGAGTGATAGTTTGGGTATGACAAGTGTATGTTTAGTGGTGATAGTCAGAGCTTAAAATTGTCACGCATTCTCAATGAAAGAATCCAATCCAACAGCCTCATTTTCAATATTTTACTGTCTCATTCGTAAATGGCCGACACCAGAACAAACGAAGAGAGACGAAGCATTTTCGTTTCTCATTGAAAAAATGAAAGAGAATAATTGCCAATGTCACTCTTTCCTCTACGACAAGACGAAACCAAACTGACGTCTTCAGGGAGCATCAGCAGAATTTCAATTCTCATTCTTTCATCTGTGACGCTTGGCTATACATACTGACTAAAATATGACAAATCGAAGTAATTACATCCCAGAACTTCTTTGGAAACCAAAACTACTACAAATTAGAGCACCAACAGGTAGAAGTTATTGTGAAACCTTTTTCTGTCATTTTTGATTCTCACAACTTCGGTTGAATATCGACACTGCATACTATGGGATTTTCACTGAAAACTGCAAATGACTGAAAGGGCAAATGAAAAAAAAAACACAATTTTGAAACTACTCTCTCGCTTATGTCATTGACCGGACATGGATTTCGTTCTCATAGTTTGCAAGCGAAGCTGAGAGTGACAGTAATTTCTCGTCATTTTCGTCTATTTTGAGTCAATGAAAATGACTTTTATTAGCTCTGGTGAAAGTACTATTCATTAACTAATGTTGATTCGCAATGGGCTGTCCATATAAGACGTCACACTTTTTTGACGATTTTTTACTCCCCCTCCCCTCTTTGTCACAAATTGTCACAGAAGCAAAGACCCCCACCCCCCCCTATGTCACATGTCACGAATTCAAAATAAATAAAATTCATCTCAATACATTCTCAATATGTATGACAAACCATACAAATCTGAGGGAAAAATCGATATAGATATATTATTGTTTTAGGTAAAGAATAATATTTCCTTAGTGTAGCATACAGGGCTGAGAAAATAAAGACCAAAACCTCATCAAAACGAGATCACTGCCGGAGAATCTTTTCATTATCAGTTGATCAGTGAAATTTAAATCACATCGATCAATATCGGTACTGATCTTCCGTCACACAATGGGTAGTGATTTTGAGCTAAAATGATTCTTGATTTATGTAAGCTGAATCATTGGATGATTCGATAAGCTTTGATGTTGGTGGAGGAAAATCACATATGATCAAGATAAGACATGACATGATCTACGTCTGAAATCGTTGATCTCCCGCCCTTTTCAAATGGAGTACAATTGAATAAAGTACATCAGAATCAGATAAGAGAAATTCTTATGATATACTATTATCAATGCTAGAAAATCAAATTACTGAAAAAATTGTCAGTGCATAACTTAAGTTAAACCGTTCGAAGGCATCTTTTTCTTTTTTACTCATATTTGGCAAAATTTATTAATTTTGCTAATTTACTCGCTCCTACGTGCTCTTTTGCTGATCACAACAGAAATGATTTCCTGCATCACTCATTTCCGAATTTACAAGAAAAAGTTTTTACATCAACAAATACACGCTTTACTATAGAATGTAAGCATTGCCGTTTCAACCTTCCGAGTGAACGGACGTTCTTTGTGTTTACTGCGAAAGCGTTGAAAACCAGTGCCGTGTGTGATAAAGTGACCGGACGATCAAAACTAGATCGCTATTGTGTAATAGACAATAGTGCTTTTTCCTGTGAGAGGTTTTATGCACATTATATACTGAAGCAGTGTATTGTTGTGAGCGGACGATCGAAACAGTACCGTTAGCCGGTGATTGTTCGATCGATCAAAACAGGCCCAGCGGTGTACGTGATATCACTGTGCGGATTAAAAAAGAGTGTGCTTTTTCCTCTCGGAGGTTTTTTTGCACACCATCGCAGCGGCGATACGCCGATCGACGAGGGCTAGACCTTGGTGGCCCCCGTTGGATTTAAGTTAAGTATCATTATTTAGTTTTTTTTCCTTCCTGCATTCGACTGTTCTATTTCTCCCCGATTCACTTATTTCTGTGCGGAGGTAGCTCCGCAACATGTCTAGTCTAAATTCTGACCCCCCCGTTCCCGATGATCAAATGGAGACTTCCCTTGACTATAAAAAGTCTCGCATAAAGAGCTATCCGGATGGGCTCGCACTACCGGCCGGTCCTTATGCGGTCTATTTCCGGACCAAATCGAAAGAAAAAAAATTAAATATTTTAAAAATATCGCGGGACCTGTCCTCGCGATACAATACTATAAAAAGTTTTGATAAGATACGTCCAGACAAGCTCAGGGTCCTGTTTACCAGTTCAAAACAGGCTAATGAGCTCGTTCAAAATGATCCTTTTACGCGGGAGTACCGCGTCTACGTGCCAGCTCGCGAAGTAGAAATCGACGGTGTGGTCACCGATTCGAGTTTGACTTGCGAGGACGTTCTTAAGTACGGGGCGGGTTGTTTTAAAGACCCCTCACTTAAGAATGTCAAGATACTGGATTGCAAGCGATTGCATTCAGTATCGATCGCCGGGGATGGAACAAAGTCCTATCCCCAATCAGACTCTTATCGTGTGACCTTCGCCGGTTCTGCTTTGCCCAACTACATCCTCTTGGACCGGGTTCGTTTGCCTGTTCGCCTATTCGTACCCCGAGTAATGAACTGTACTAATTGCAAACAACTGGGGCATACAGCTACCCATTGCAGCAATAAGCCACGTTGTGCTAACTGTGGGGAAGCTCATGCGGACGGCTCTTGCGGTAAGGATGCTGAAAAGTGTCTCTACTGTAAGGAGGGTCCGCATGACCTCTCTGATTGTCCCGCTTACAAACTGCGAGGTGATCGAATGAAGCGTTCCCTAAAGGAGCACTCCAAGCGTTCTTTCGCAGAGATGCTTAAAAGTGCCACCCCTCCTAAACAGACAACGAACCCATATGCCTGCTTGTCAACTGACGAGAGCGATTCTGACGACCCTTTGGAAGGTCCATCTTCGGCGGTCCCTCATAGCTGTAGGAAAAGAATAAATAAATCCTCTCATAAGCTACCTAGTAAGGGTTCGAAGGTGTCTTCCGAAGGGCTTCGAAAAGTTACAGCTAACGGGAATCGGGACACAACACCGAAGCAAAAAGCTCCTGGTCTCGGAAAACTCAATTCCGAGATGGAATTCCCACGACTTCCCGGGACTACAAAATCCCCAACCGTCCCAGAAAATCTACCAGAGAACCAACTAGGTGCTGGACTTATCAAGTTCTCTGATGTTGTGGACTGGATTTTTACAACTTTCAATATTTCAGACCCTCTTAGAAGCATTTTAATTGCTTTCATGCCAACAGTAAAAACATATTTGAAGCAGTTGACTGCAAATTGGCCCCTTCTCTCAGCGATTGTATCCTTCGATGGCTAAATCATCCACCGAGGTCACGGATCTAATCACTGTTTTACAGTGGAATTGCAGAAGTATCATCCCAAAAATAGATTCTTTTAAATTTCTAGTAAATAATCTGAAATGTGACGCATTTGCATTGTGCGAAACTTGGCTAACTTCTGAAATATCCTTAAACTTCCACGATTTTAACATTATTCGCCTGGATCGAGATGATCCCTATGGAGGAGTACTTTTAGGGATCAAAAAGTGCTATTCTTTTTATCGAATTAACCTCCCCTCGATACCAGGTATTGAAGTTGTCGCATGTCATGTTACAATCAAAGGTAAGGACCTTTGTATTGCTTCCATCTACATTCCCCCTAGAGCCTCGGTTGGGCATCAGCGGCTCAGTGATATCATAGAACTCCTTCCCGCACCAACGTTGGTTTTAGGAGACTTTAACTCACACGGTACGGGATGGGGTTGCCTTCATGACGATAACAGATCAGCTATGATCCATGATATTTGTGACAACTTCAATATGACAATACTGAATACGGGAGAAATGACACGGATTCCTGCACCACCAGCAAGACCAAGTGCGCTGGATTTATCCCTTTGCTCGACATCGCTACGGTTGGATTGTACGTGGGAGGTAATTCCTGATCCCCACGGTAGTGATCATCTACCGATCGTAATATCAATCACCAGCGGCTTAAAACCATCGAAGACAATCAATGTTTCGTATGACCTCACACGAAATATTGATTGGAATAGCTATGCGACCTCGATATCTTAGAAACTTGAAAGAACTCAACAACTTCCTCCGGAGGAAGAGTACACGTTTTTGGCTGGCTTGATTCTCGATACTGCGATTCAAGCTCAGACGAAACGTGTACCCGGCGCAAAAACTAACATCCGTCCTCCCAACCCGTGGTGGGACAAAGAGTGCACAAATTTAAACGCGGAGAGAGCCTCCGCGTATAAAGTATTTAGAAAAAATGGAACACCTGATAATTACCGGAATTACGCGGCGTTAGACGTTAAAACTAAGAACTTGATTAGAGCCAAGAAACGCGGTTACTGGCGTCGGTTTATAGACGGCTTAACGAAAGAAACATCTATGAGCACTCTTTGGAACACAGCCCGACGAATGCGCAATCATAACACCACGAATGAAAGCGAGGAATACTCCAACCGCTGGATATTCGATTTCGCTAAAAAAGTATGCCCAGACTCTGTTCCGGAACAGAAGATCACCCGCGCCGCGACACCAAATACAAACGAATCACCGTTTTCGATGGTAGAGCTTTCACTTGCACTTTTGTCGTGTAACAATAAAGCCCCGGGATTAGACAGAATAAAATTCAACTTGTTGAAAAATCTGCCTGACCCCGCCAAAAGGCGCTTGCTGAATTTATTCAACAAGTTCCTCACGGGTAATATTGTCCCACACGACTGGAGACAAGTCAGAGTTATCGCCATTCAAAAACCAGGGAAACCAGCCTCCGATCACAATTCGTATCGGCCGATTGCTATGCTTTCCTGTATCCGGAAATTGTTCGAAAAAATGATTCTGTTTCGTCTAGACAATTGGGTCGAAACTAATGGTTTACTTTCAGATACACAATTTGGTTTCCGCAGGGGCAAAGGAACGAACGATTGTCTTGCGTTGCTCTCAACAGAAATCCAAATGGCATTTGCTCGTAAAGAACAAATGGCGTCAGTTTTCCTAGACATTAAGGGGGCTTTTGACTCAGTTTCTATAAATATCCTATCTGAGAAGTTGCATCAGCATGGTCTTTCGCCAGTTTTGAACAACTTTTTACATAATCTATTGTCTGAGAAACACATGTACTTTGCGCATGGTGATTTGTCGACAATACGATTCAGCTACATGGGTCTTCCTCAGGGCTCATGCTTAAGCCCCCTTTTATACAATTTTTACGTAAGTAATATCGATGAATGTATCAACACATCTTGCACGCTAAGACAACTTGCCGACGACAGCGTTGTGTCTATTATAGGACCCAAAGCTGCCGATCTCCAAGGACCATTACAAGATACTCTCGACAACTTATCATCATGGGCTCTTCAAATGGGTATCGAGTTCTCTACGGAGAAAACTGAGCTGGTTGTATTTTCGAGGAAGCGAGAACCAGCACAATTACAGCTTCAACTAGGAGTGAAACCATAGCTCAGGCCTTCACGTTTAAATATCTCGGGGTCTGGTTCGACTCCAAAGGCACCTGGGGATGTCACATTAGGTATCTGAAACAAAAATGCCAGCAGAGAATCAACTTTCTTCGTACAATAACCGGATCATGGTGGGGTGCCCACCCAGGAGACCTGATCAGGTTGTACCAAACAACGATATTGTCCGTTATGGAATATGGATGCTTCTGCTTCCGATCAGTGGCGAACACTCATTTCATCAAGCTGGAAAGAATTCAGTATCGTTGTTTGCGTATTGCCTTGGGTTGCATGCAATCGACTCATACGATGAGCCTCGAAGTGCTGGCGGGCGTTCTTCCACTGAAAAACCGGTTCTGGGATCTCTCATATCGTTTGCTCATTCGATGCGACATTTTGAATCCTCTGGTGATTGAAAACTTCGAAAGGTTAGTTGAGCTTAACTCTCAAACCCGTTTTATGTCCTTGTATTTTGATTACATGGCTCAGAATATTAATCCTTCTTCGTTTGTTTCCAACCGTGCTCATTTCTTGGATACTTCTGATTCTACTGTGTTTTTCGACACATCCATGAGAGAAGAAATTCGTGGAATTCCGGATCACGTGCGCCCTCAAGTGGCCCCAAATATTTTTTATAATAAATTTAGAACAGTCAACTGTGAAAAGGTGTTTTACACTGACGGATCAAACATCAACGAGTCCACAGGCTTCGGCATCTTCAATCAAAACATCACCGCTTCTTACAAACTCAGTGATCCGGTTTCAGTTTACGTCGCAGAATTAGCTGCTATTCAGTACACCCTCGAGATCATTGAAACCATGCCCAAAGACCATTACTTCATTGTCACGGATAGTCTAAGTTCAATAGAAGCTCTCCGGGCAATGAAGCCAGGAAAGTATCCCCCATATTTCCTGGGGAAAATACGGGAACATTTGAGAACTTTATCTGAACGGTCTTATTTAATATCGTTAGTCTGGGTCCCTTCGCATTGTTCCATTCCGGGCAATGAAAAGGCAGACTTATTGGCTAAAGTGGGCGCATTGGAAGGTGATATTTATGAAAGACCAATCTGCTTCAATGAATTTTTCAGTATTTCTCGTCAGAAAACTCTCGAAAGTTGGCAAACTTCATGGAGCAATGACGAACTGGGACGATGGCTACACTCCATTATCCCTAAGGTATCGACGAAACCTTGGTTCAAGGGGATGAACATGAGTCGTGATTTCATTCGCGTTATGTCACGGCTCATGTCAAATCACTATACATTCAACGCACATCTCCGGCGTATCGGGATCGTGGAGAACGGGCTCTGCACCT
>NW_026682623.1:0-1541 GCF_030247185.1 Malaya genurostris
CTTGATGACGTGAATACAAATAATTTTTTTCCATTTTTCCGCACATCTGAATATCGATAACCGATTAAATCAAAAACGTAGATTTCAAGTTCATTATTGAATTGAAAAGTCCACAACAAATCCTTTTCAAGCCATCTAGGTTTTCTAAATTTCCAAATTCTAAATTCTAAAATTTCACCTTAATGCTTGTTCATTCCAAACATTTTAGAAAACTTCAATTTTAAGTTATTTGTGGTTATCTCATACTACAGAAAATCTTATCATTTATTGCTGACCATGTTTTCGATGATTTGGAGAAAAAATGGTGTAGCTGCGTTGAATACAACAAGAAATATTCGCGATTAGTTTCTATCCATTATTGTACAGAGTGAATTTTGGAAAGGCGTCCCGTAGAGTAAGACGTATTCACGTCAAAGGATTTTTACTGTCGTTAAGGAACTCCTAAATCGTGCGATGTTTTTTACAAATTATGAAAATTGACTTATCTTGAAATGATACTATAAGTTTCAGTTATTTAAGATAAAGTCTTTACCGGAGGAATGATAGGAAACACATTTGTTTATTTATTTACTTATTTATTTATTAAACAAAATCCTTCGGATTGATGTCTAAAAGAACTAACAGAGTGGGAAAAAGCCCATCTGAGTTGAAAAATGTATATAATTCTTAGATAGGCATAAAAACCATCTTTTAAAACAATCACAAAAAATTCATGCTAACTACACAACAACTTAATAGTTATTACAAACAACTTATAACAAATTAAATTATCCATAGTCAGATTATTTCAGATCGCTTGATTTTTTTCAACGAAGCGGCGGGAAGCCTCTCCAAACTCAAACAACTCTTCTACTGCATCATATGCATGCAGTAATTGGCTCGTTGTATCCGAATACAGTCCTATGGAATCTGTTCTGAAGGTTTGTGTTACGCAGTGATCTATTCGGTACTCGAAAATTATATATATATATATATATATATATATATATATATATATATATATATATATATATATATATATATATATATATATATATATATATATATATATATATATATATATATATATATATATATATATATATATATATATATATACATATATATATATATATATATATATATATATATATATATATATATATATATATATATATATATATATATATATATATATATATATATATATATATACATATATATATATATATATATATATATATATATATATATATATATATATATATATATATATATATATATATATATATATATACATATATATATATATATATATATATATATATATATATATATATATATATATATATATATATATATACATATATATATATATATATATATATATATATATATATATATATATATATATATATATATATATCAGGGGTGGAAATAAGCAATTTTTTCGATTCACAGTAAATAAAAATAGTCAGTATTATCTTTTCATATCACATATTTATTGTAGATATTATAATGAATTTTGAAACGAATGATTTTCGATAACATAAATTTTCGTA
>NW_026682624.1:0-1366 GCF_030247185.1 Malaya genurostris
GAACCCCTAGGGACCGATAATAAGAGCACAAACACCATCAACACTAAAAGACGCTCTGAGACTTCGTTTAGAAGAAGCAAATTATCACCATGCAAGAAATCCAAACAAGCAGAACCATTAATCCCAGCTCAGGGAAATCCAATTCATACACACAAACCGAACCCGTTTAAACCTTAACCCTTTCCATAACCAAACCAAGAACCCTACAAATCCACCTCCGTTCAACTTCCCCAGACAGCACTATTCAATACTGCATTCATTTAACATGCCACAACAACGTCCCATACAAAATGTGTTTGCTCCGCGATTTTTACCACAACCAAAACAAGTCCCGATGGAAGTCGACCACTCCATCAGGTCCAGTAAATTGAACTATATGAACAGACCCAACTATCATATAGAGCATGACACATAACTACGACGACGACTATGATTATCATTATTATTACTATCCCGAGTCTGAATTAAGCAACAATTATCAACCTATAGAAATCAATTCAAACGAGCACGTCGTTGATACACCCGAACTGGTAGCAGAAAACGATTCCGAAACAAATCCAAACGAAACAGCTCAAGTCGATGATTTGAATTTTCAACTGGCCGGCATTATAACATAAGAGTCTACTGCTGAGTATAATCCAAAGTGAATTGTGACGTGTGAGTTAACTTCCAAGTCATTTTCTAAAAGAAATTCGCCTTTTACCTTTGTAGGAATTTTGGTAAATTTCGTTTCGTTTGCACTCAGATGTAGAGATATTCTGTCAGGGTACTTACGTTTCATTTTGATTGTTCCTCGAGGAAATTGTAGTTCGTTGTTACTAGTAATAAACACTTGTCTTGAGATTTTTGAGAGATTCATATCCTAATTAGCCCATCAAAAATGGGTGAAAATCAAAAATAAGGAATATTGGCTATTTTGTTACAGGAATTGTATGGAAAGGGTTCAATTCTATGAATTGGTTAACTGTATGTGTGGCCTCTTACATTTCTTACGGTAGTGGGTGTTGTTCCTAGCCGTAGTTTGGGCTTGCGTAGAGGTACGGACGGAAATTCACTCTGTACACGGATCATAAGCCACTCACATATGGTCTCAACTTGAAAGACTTGAAACTATAGACATTGGCGTCTTTCACTGAGCGAATTCGATTATGAAATACGCTACCGCCCGGTAAGCAAAACGTAGTCGCTGACAGCCTCTCCCGGATTCGAAATGAGCTTAATAATAATGAAAGTGCATCATCCAATATTCATTGAGCCGACACGGATGATTCCGAGTTTATAAGTTGTACAGAACAATCACTATATGCCTTCAGCAACCAACCTAAGAACCCCAGAAGAAGAAAACCTGATTATAGAACAAACGCAA
>NW_026682625.1:0-1259 GCF_030247185.1 Malaya genurostris
CACGGGTTTCTTAAGTTTCAAGAATTAATAGGATTCCTAAAAGAGGAGGCAAAAATCAGCTATATATTAACAAATATTGAAAATCGGCTGCTATCCTACCATGCAATTGATAAACCAAAACTCTGTCCAAGCAACAAATATAAATGTTATCGAAGATAGCAATTTTGATAGTAAACACTTAAAATATAATGCAAAACAACTGTGGGTAAACTGCATGACATACAGTAATAGAAACATATTGCGAAGATATGGTAATAATATCAGAAGCAGAAAGGTGCCTTATCAAAGGAGATATGGAGCATCTAGATATTCGAACGCAAATAATTTCAAGGAAAAACGTCCAGAAAGGATATGGGTTAAACTACATAACACAAAAGACTATGAATTTATGATGTTATTGAGATCGGCAACCAGACCTAATAACGAGATGAGCTTCCTAGTAGACACAGGAGCAAGTGGCAACATTGCAGGCTTTGATGGAACTCAATCACAGACTATTGGGTCAGTGAAAATCACGTTGATTATTGGAAAAACTCAATACAGAGTTAGGTTTTACATAGTAAAAGATTTATGTGTTCCTGGAATCATTGGAGCATAGTTTTTAAAGATATATACAATTTATGTCACTCAGAATTTCGAGTACATATGCCTAAGGGTACCAAACGAGTACATTAAAACAGAATATATTCCAATATCGGAAAAAGAAAATTTAACAGAGCTGAGAATTATGGAACGCGTGCTGCAAATAACGATAAGGTCAACATTGAAATATCAAACCGAAATGAAAGAAACAAAGTAGTTTGTGATAGTAAACAAAAGCCAAAGATGTTGTCAAAAAGCGACAACAATTGTTACATAAATAAATCAACAAGTAGAGAGAGTACAATCAAGAAAAATATTTAAAATAATGTGGAGAATGACAAAAAAGAATTAATCATCGTAAATGCTGAAGCCTTCGAGCGCGGTATATCGAAGCATGATAAACATGAAACAAACCAAAAAGTGAATAAAAATGAAAACATTAATGTTGTGTCTCATAACAACAATGAAATATACAACAACGACGATCGTTCAGATAGTATGCTTCCCTTTTGTGGAACTAACATTGCTAATGAAAAAGAACAAGATTTGTTAAATAGATATTGCAACGAGGAAGATATATATTTACTTGATATAGAATCAAACCAAGACCTGAGTTTAACGGAAAATAAAAGATACGGTCAAACAACTGGTCAGGACCGGACGGATAAAGTACTGGA
>NW_026682626.1:0-1236 GCF_030247185.1 Malaya genurostris
GTCAAAAACCTGTTTTGATTCACCTAGTGGTGTAATGAGGATCAGGGTCATTTCGCCGAAAGCCATTTCGCCGAAAGAATCATTTCGCCGATTCTTGCAATTGTCTTAATATTATAATTGGAATTGATTTATAATAAACATAAATGAATGATCATATGTTAACGTCCGTTTTGTTGACCGACAATTGTACTTCTAGAATAAAGATTGATTCTTGTACACTTGAATAAAGATTGATTCGTGAACCTAAGAACAGAGTTCCTAAGAAAAATTTGTTGACTATTAGCCATTAAGCATCACCGCAATTGCATAGGTGTTTCTACCAAGCAAATGTATGTGGTATTTTAGTTTACTAAGTGAAAAATATTTAATGCGGCTACGCACTGGAAAGACCGAAATCAGCATTTTGGCGAAAAAATTAGTTGATTCTAAATTAGCAAAAGTAAGATTTTGCTAATTTAGATTTTCTAATTCTAGTTCTCTTAATAATAATAAAATATTTGTTGAAATAACTATTTTTTTAGTTGAATTCACCAATTAAACGTGCTGTCATTTCTTACTAAGGCACACATAATTTCCATTCAACTATTTGGCCTTTCTCTATGGAAAGGTATTAGAATTGCTGGAAAAACGGACTTTCGAACGGAGCCTCGGAGACCCATAGTGTTATATACCATTCGACTCAGTACGACGAGGTCGGAAAATGTGTGTGTGTGTGTGAGTGTGTGTGCACTTTTGGAAGATATTTGAACGCGCTCAATTTTCTCAGAGATGGCTGAACCGATTTTAACAAACTTAGGCTCGTTTGGAAACTACTGTTGGGCCATTGATCAAGTTTAAAGATAAAACGGCTGTGACTTTTGGTTCCAGAGATATGATGGTATAAGTGACGTAACCGACAAAACACGTTGATTTTAACCACTCTTATTTTGGGATCACCTCTAATTTCGTAAAGCGCTATTGTTAAAAGTTTAAGCACCTCGAAAAATGTCCTCATGCAAAATTTAAGCTAAATCGGACATGCGTAAGGGGTGCTGCCCGGCGGTTAAGGTTTGAAAATTTTCGAACTTGAAAAAGCACCATAGGGGGGAGTACATGAAATTTCCGAAATTGAAATTTTTTTTTGATGCCAAAAATCTTAAAATTGCATGGAACGTCGAGATTTAGTGTTATCTCAAAAAAATTTTTTTTGAAAAAATCGACTTTGTGGGACTTTGATATTTTTACTAAGTCCCAGAA
>NW_026682627.1:0-1180 GCF_030247185.1 Malaya genurostris
TCTGAACCGAGACGTGTTCGTTTCAAAATGGGCTCTTCTTCTTGCTCGTTCGGACCTTCATCCTCCACTAAATCGATGACTTCTTGCTCCATTTGCTGGATCGACTTTTTTGGAGGACTATTCGAAATTTCTCTGAAATGAAAGAGTTCTGCTTTTGAGTGTCTAAAATGTTTACTTCGGAACATGTCTAGGGCTAACAATGAACGTTTAAATTAAATTACCCATATTCTTTCGATGCTTCGGTCTGACTCCCACAGACTGCGGGAGCCGTTTTGAACAGTCTCAACTTTGCGTACTTAATTTTACTAGTGCTAGCCATACTACAAGAATCCGTTACTTTTGGCTACGGTCAATCTTCTCCTCTTCAAGAAACTTCCGGATGGTATCACCTCGATGTGGAGCCAACAGACTAAAGCGCATCAAATTCTTACGATCTATTTCCTCTTCCGTTGGCTCAAAGAAATCTTTGTGAATTCGGTCCTTCAGTTGTTGTCCTCCGAAAAAATTTAAAACGGAGCTGAAAATTAAAACATTAGCCTTACTGCTTGGTTAAGCAACTGTGAATTGACTTACTAGTAAACAGCAAAACTCGTCGTTCCTAAAGCTAGAACTATCCACGCGAAACGATTCCGTGTCTGGTTAATGACCGTTCCCTTGGTTTGTCGTGGCTTCCGTTTGCTAGTATCAACGCCTCCCATTACAAAGGTATGTACCAAAAACAACTAACCTGATCACCTGTAGCAATCAGTTAGTTTGTAAAACTCACGACAATTTAAGAATATATTCAAGTTTGAGTCAAAATTCCCGAAATTACGTGAGCACTTTGCGGCCGTTCAACAAAACAACCGACCGGCGTCAAGCCAGGAACCAAAATCCAGGAACCAAAATTTTTTTTTGGTTCCTGATTTTTAGTGCTTAAGGCGCCACCTATGTCTCAAAAAATCAACCAACAGCGTCAAGTAAGGAACCAAAATCCAGGGACTAAAATATATAAGAGGAAAATATCGAATTTTAAATAAACTTTTTATTAATATAATTAGTAGAATTTTTCAATCCGAATACTCTTGTGGATGTCACGGCACGTATTGTGTAGTTAAACGGTAAAGTATGTAGTTCACCATATGTGAATAATTAATTTTCATCAGTGGTTATATGAATGATCAAAAATAACACCTTGGGC
>NW_026682628.1:0-1178 GCF_030247185.1 Malaya genurostris
TGTGTGTGTGTGTGTGTGCGTTTGTGTGTGTATGTGTGTGTGTGTGCGTGCGTGTGTGTGTGTGTGTGTGTGTGTGTTTGTGTGTGTGTATGTCCTCACATTTCTTGGCCTACATAAAAGTTACAGGTCGCTGATTGTCAAAGCTTTCAAACCGCCATATAGAATGACAATATGTCCAAAACCGGTACGTGCATCGTGGAAGAAGAAAACACAACACGAATGATGCATGCTTTGTTCTATTTTCGTACACGCTATAAAAAACGAAACGGTTTCGGATGTCTGCTACGTGTGTGTTATCCCGAGTAAAGTCTAACATCAAAATGAGAACAAATTGAAATTGCTAGCAACATCAGACTGAAATCCTAATATGATATCGACTCATCAAATTTTCAATAAATATCACATTATGTTATCGTTTTGCTGTTTAAAGTGAAAAGTTTTGTGAAACTCAAAAAATGAAAATATTAAAATCGACAACTTAGTGAATTCATTGAAATTGAGCAAATTTCAAATGGCAACACAAAAATACAAAGTTAAGTTTCAATGGAAGAACTATTCCTTCAATCCTATGTTGCCTTTATCAAAAAATGTTTTGACATCCTGCCGAGATCCTGTAGTTGACCGCCACCATAACCGCGAAGAAACGTTTTTTTTTCAACATTCTTTCAACTTTTACGCAAATAATGCTCCTTCTTTTTACCACGTTTGTCTGAAGCAGGTCAATCTGAATAGAGGCTTTGGCATTCCAATCTCGCTGATCGTCTGCCGTAGAAGGAAGTTGATATGAGAAATATATTTGACGTCATCGATTTCCTTCTAGATACGTTACGTATCCGATCCTGTAACAATTTTTGCGTTCAGTTTGAAATAAATTGTTTCGATATTTGTAATCATACGACGTCGCGAAGTTCATTCCAAAGTTTTTAGACAATTGTTTTCAGTGCGTCCAGAAATCAGGGCCCTGGATGGCGAAAATAATCTACTCGCCAAACCCATTCTGAAAATACCCATAACTTTATATCCAACAGTATGGAAAAAATCAGTATTTCATATACTCACTAACGCTACATACTATGAGAAGTATTTTATCAATCATATAATAGATCTTGGAACTTTAATACACTTTTACAAAGAAAACGTCTAACTAAATCTGCATAATTTTGAGTCACATGACTAAT
>NW_026682629.1:0-1174 GCF_030247185.1 Malaya genurostris
CGTTATAAATCCACTGTTTTGAAACTTAGATTCCATTCGAGAATAGCTATCCAACAAGCCATTGATTGATGTATTTCGTTCATTTTTAACGGAGATATCGATACTTTTGTGTAAGCGACTTTTCTTCTATTTCAGTAAAAGGAGTTTTGTGCGCAGCATGATAAAACGATGTTTGCGAGCAAAGTAAAATATGATTTTAAATACTGTTGAATGTAATTGTATTTAAACACCCAAAAAGACTGTGTACAGCACCCATTATAATGACGTTTCGATTTTAGCACGGCTCCTTTTTGACAACATAATCGTTCGAATATGACATATGTATTAGCAAGATGGCAGTATGTTCGATTTTCAAAAAAAATCGTATATATTTCTTTGGGCAAAAAGTAGTAAGACTTTTGAATTATATTTCGCGCGGAAACCTTATTCGTCAAATTTTTTTTTCTAGTTTGGTATGACTGTCAGTGATATCTGTGCCAAGTGTCACGTCAAAATATACATTAGTGCTTAGTATGCGTCTTTCTTTTTGAAGTATAAAAAATGCAATCGGCGATTTCTACAATGAGTGAAATTATTCAACAAAGAAGTTTCATTAAATTTTGTGTGCGGAATCAAACTTGTTCTGTCGAAACATTCAGAATGCTGCGAAAGGCCTTAGGTGATAACTGTTGTTCATAGAGGGTCGAAATCAAAATCAACTGATGATGAACACGTCAATAAAATCAACGAATTGGTGCTCCAGAATGAACGATTAGCTGTCAGAGGCCTTACTGGGATCATTGGAATATCGGAAGGATCAGTGGAAACCATTTTGTAAGATCATTTGGGCCTAAGAAAAGTGAAAGCATGATTGGTATCAAAATCGCTTAATGTACTGCACTGATTCTCCGTGATTTCTTCACAAAAAACCTGTTTTAATCCACCTAGTGGTGTAATGATGCCTTTCTCATGTACATATAATATTGTGGTATTCTATTCAAAATTTTGCATAACATACAGAATAAAACAGTGCTTTGATTGCGTAAGTCATCCTTAAGAAAACGAAGTGGGTTCACTATTATATGCACTTCCGGCACCGGTATAATCAAAGTCGGTTCGTACGGCCACCAACTAACATGACACACAAACTCTTCAAGTACGCACTCTAAATTACGATTTAAATGTTTGTTGCATA
>NW_026682630.1:0-1162 GCF_030247185.1 Malaya genurostris
TCACACACACACACACACACACACGAGAGAGAGAGGAGAGAGAGAGAGAGAGAGAGAGATGAGAGAGAGAGATGAGAGAGAGAGAGAGAGATGAGAGAGAGAGATGAGAGAGAGAGAGAGAGAGAGAGAGAGTGAGAGAGAGAGACGAGAGAGAGAGAGAGAGAGAGAAGAGAGAGAGAGAGAGAGAGAGAGAGAGAGAGAGAGAGAGAGAGAGAGAGAGAGAGAGAGAGAGAGAGAGAGAGAGAGAGAGAGAGAGAGAGGAGAGAGAGAGGAGAGAGAGAGAGAGAGAGAGAGAGAGAGAGATTTTGCTGCCCCACCAACTGCCGAAAAATGAAAATGAAATAATCCAGGTGGTCATCATTTTTATAATTATTTGATTACGAAAAAAGTATAAATACAAAATAGTTTGGTTAATTTTTGTAATGAGATGTTTAACCAACTAAGAAAATAAAATAGATTTCCACGTATACATGCAATAGAATCGAATAAATAAGCACACTGCGTACGGCAAGTTTAGTTAGTTGTACTGACTGTACGAAGAATATATTGGAAGAACAAGTAGAAATTACAGCTTAAGACAAGTGTTCTAACCACCATGGTCTTCTTTGGAAGGTGCTATGTAGGACACTTCATAATCGACGTCGTTTGGCGGCAGTCGAAACATCTTGGCATTGCCTATCCCAACAGTCAGTCTAAGAGTTTCTGAAAGGATTCATCTGTTTACTTTTGAAATAAGGATCAGTTATAAGTATTACTGGAGGAAAAAAGATACCGAAAGCGGCTTTCATTCTTCACTGGATCCCCCCGATAATTCCTTTCTTGCTCCGCACTTTTTTCTATGTCTTGCTAGGATTTGGTATCGTTAGCAAAAGGCTCCCGAAGGAAGGATTAGGTTTTCTTTACCAACCCGAAACCTTTAGGTGCCGTACCGAAACAATACCTATTTGTTTTGAAAATTGTTTCGAAAGCATTCCGACCTCGCCTGTTTACTTTACCAATCTAGCTCATCTTGCACTAATCGGTTCCGGACAAAAGGTGTGAGATGTCACACGTTCCGCCTTACCGACGTTGCTACTGTTGTGAGAACGGAAAACACAATATCGCTGGATTTGTTCCCGCATTACCTGCTCTCCATGTACAGGTATCACTTTTGACACGTGTT
>NW_026682631.1:0-25000 GCF_030247185.1 Malaya genurostris
AATGATGAAACCAACCGACCAATGCCTAGCCAATGTGATTGTCTAACAATTAGAAAGGACGGAAAACGCCAAACTGTTCAAACAAAGGCTAATAACCATTACATTGCGAGAAGTCTACAACTGATTTAAGGGATTGTACACTGAAACACAGATGGGTCCTTTACTCAACTTCGGCCAAATGAATGCAAACTATTAACAGGCTCAGGAACTCACAACGAGTGTGTATGTACCATTAACGAAAATGTGAATCTCATCATCGATAGCTTAAAAAAATATGACTTATCTAATGAATTGAAAGTGTATACAAATAGTTTGATATGTGAAAATGTAACAGTAGAATGTTTTTTACGTCCATGAGAAAACTGCATAGATTCAGCCTCGTTGAAAAAAAGCTAATAAGAAATGGATGAAAAATGTATTGCTAAAATTATTTTTGAACAATGGGTGACAAATGACGGATGCAATATAAAAACGTTCATGAACCAGAAGAAAGAGTTTATTTCCTATTATATTTAAGAGTTACAAAAGTTTATAAATTAAAAATGCAAGAAAACTATTCATTTGGGTTCAAACCCGAACGAGGACACTACTTTTCTTTTCCTATGCAAGTACAATAAAGTACGGAAATACCAAGCAACATTTTAATGAACAATATTCAAAGGCAATTACTATTCAAGGAACACGAAAATACTATTCATTCATTCCAGTTTCTGTAGATAACATAGAAATTGAACGATTTTCAAATTGCAATGCTTGTAAAGGGTGATTTTTTAAGAGCTTGAGAACTTTTTTAAACAATAAAACGCATAAAATTTGCAAAATCTCATCGGTTCTTTATTTTAAACGTTAGATTGGTACATGACATTTACTTTTTGAAGATAATTTCATTTAAATGTTGACCGCGGCTGCGTCTTAGGTGGTCCATTCGGAAAATCCGCTTTTTTATCGACAAATTTTGTTCAGCGATGAGGCTCATTTCTGGTTGAATGGCTACGTAAATAAGCAAAATTGCCGCATTTGGAGTGAAGAGCAACCAGAAGCCGTTCAAGAACTGCCCATGCATCCCGAAAAATGCACTGTTTGGTGTGGTTTGTACGCTGGTGGAATCATTGGACCGTATTTTTTCAAAGATGCTGTTGGACGCAACGTTACAGTGAATGGCGATCGCTATCGTTCGATGCTAACAAACTTTTTGTTGCTAAAAATGGAAGAACTGAACTTGGTTGACATGTGGTTTCAACAAGATGGCGCTACATGCCACACAGCTCGCGATTCTATGGCCATTTTGAGGGAAAACTTCGGAGAACAATTCATCTCAAGAAATGGACCGGTAAGTTGGCCACCAAGATCATGCGATTTGACGCCTTTAGACTATTTTTTGTGGGGCTACGTCAAGTCTAAAGTCTACAGAAATAAGCCAGTAACTATTCCAGCTTTGGAAGACAACATTTCCGAAGAAATTCGGGCTATTCCGGCCGAAATGCTCGAAAAAGTTGCCCAAAATTGGACTTTCCGAATGGACCACCTAAGACGCAGCCGCGGTCAACATTTAAATGAAATTATCTTCAAAAAGTAAATGTCATGTACCAATCTAACGTTTAAAATAAAGAACCGATGAGATTTTGCAAATTTTATGCGTTTTATTGTTTAAAAAAGTTCTCAAGCTCTTAAAAAATCACCCTTTATAAACATTGTAGAGATTATTGAACAATACCAATTCTAATCTTCAATAATTTTTTTTTTCAAACCGCTGTATATCAAGAACGGTAGTATTGGAGGGTTGGAACATATTATTGATATATTTCATTTCGTTTTGATTATGTATAAAAATCCTTGCTTATAACTGAATAAAATTTTACCATTTCTCATAGAATTCTTAGAGAATAATTCGAAATTGGTAATTTATATTTTTTGTTATGTATATTGTTAATTTTCAAGTTGAACTTAGAAATTCTAGATGAAGACAAGTGAAATGTTGCGTATTTTTAAAATTTGAATGAATTTGAAGATTTCATTCTTAATGGCATCGTGATCTGTCGTGGCTCGTACTCAAACCATGGGAGTTTTTGCTCTCGTTTGTGCTTGCTGTTTGTGTTTGTGGAAGCGAAGCAGTACGACTTAGTAACTAATATGAACTACAAAATGGCTGTGTCTACTGGTTCCGGAGATATGATGCTATAAGTGACATAAGCAACAAAACGCGCACAGTTTTCTCAAAGATGGTTAAGACGATTGTAACAAACTTAGGCTCGTTTAAAAGCTACTGTTGAACAATTGATCAAGTTCGAAGATCAAATAGCTATGACTGCTGTTTCTGAAGATATGATGATATAAGTGACGTAACCGACAAAACGTTTTGTTTTTTTTTTACCGCACAAGTTTCTCGGATATGGCTGAACCGATTTTAACAAACCTAGTCTTGTTTGAAAGCTATTGTTAACTATTGAAAGTGACTTCTGGTTCTGGAGATATGATAATATTTGATGTAACCGACAAAACACATTGTTTTTTTACCGCTTTAATATATATAAGGGTGCCAATATTTTGAAATTACCTCTAATTTCGTAAAGCTTAAAAGTTTAAGCATCTCGAAAAACCTGTTTTAATCCACCTAGTGGTGTAATGATGCCTTCCTCATGTACATATAATATTGTGGTATTCCATTCAAAATTTATCTCTTCGATTTTTTAAACAAACCAAGAGATTGTTTGTGCATTAACTAGTATAACATACAGAATAAAACAATGCTTTGATTGCGTGAGTCATTCACATTTTCACAAACCAAAGTCGGTTCGTACGGCCACCAACTAACATGACACACAAACTCTTCTAGTACGCACTCTAAATTACGAATTAAATGTTTGTTGTATCCGAAAATATTTTAAGTGACGGTGTACAATATTGAGCACACTATTCCTCCGGAACCGGAAGTCGGATCCGGATGAAATTCAGGAATTCCATATGGGATCGGAAGACCTTTCATTTGAATATAAGTTTGTGGAAATCGGTCAAACCATCGCTGAGAAAAGTGAGTGAGATCTATTTTGGTATATATGACCACTATTTCCGGTACTTCCGGAACTAGATACCGGGAACTAGGATAGCCAGAATCGGTTTGTTTAGTTGCCTACTGATACTGACTATCGATTTGTGTAGTTTTGAGACCAGTTTCGAAATTTTTTTACGTTTTTTGTTTCGCCGGTTTAAGTGACGGTGTACAATATTGAACACACTTTACCCTATAATTCCGGAACCGGAAGTCGGATCCGGATGAAATTCAGGAATTTCGTATGGGACCACGAGACCTTTAATTTGAATCTAAGTTTGTGGAAATCGGTCAAACCATCGCTGAGAAAAGTGAGTGAGATCTATTTTTATATATATAACCACTATTTCCGGTACTTCCGGAACCGGATACCGGGAACCAGGATAGCCGGCATCGGTTTGTTTAGTTGCCTACTGATAATGACTTTTGGATTTGTGTGGTTTTGAGACCAGTTTAGAACATTTTTTACGTTTTTTGTTTCGCCGGTTCAAGTGACGTTGTACAATATTGAACACACTTTACCCTATAATTCCGGAACCGAAAGTCGGATCCGGATGAAATTCAGGAATTCCGTATGGGACCACGAGACCTTACATTTGAATCCAAGTTTGTCAAAATCGGTTCAGCCATCTAGTGAGATTATTTGACACACACACATACATACATACATACACACATACATACATACATACATACATACATACACACACACACACGCGCGCGGGGCAGCAGGGACTAGTCCAAGGGCTTAACGACCCCTCCCCATGGCCACTGCGAGTTAGGGGGCCTGCCTAGGATGTGGTGGGGTTCGGCAGTGGGCTCTGTTGAACTTCTATAAAAAGCTGCATGTGTCCGCAAGTAGGCCCTAGCAAAGCGACTGTGTACCGCTCAAAGCACACAAGCCCAGCAGGAGTGCCAACCGGCACATCAGGTTCGATACCAGTAAGACCCTGATTATTATATACTGGCCACGGGGAACAACAACGGACATGATGCGGATAACGGATCGGATGACGATGATGGGCTGACATTCGTGCTGTTCTGTTCCCTGAGTAAGAAAGGGTGATACCGACTTGAAACGGCGAGCGGGCCAACAGTACGTCTGCCTCCGTCCCGTTAAAACCTTGGCAGGCCTCCGGATACGTTCAATACTCGCACCAATTAAGGTGGGTAGTAGGCCCAGTTGAGAGCACTCCTGGCTTACGCTGATCCGGCCCTGGACACGAACCCTATGAAGGTACGTGTTCAACCCTCGCTATGCCTCCCTGCTCGCAAAGATAACCTAGGGATCATAAGCGACTACTACAACGAGTGGAGATAGCGCCCCGGAGTGGGGACCCTGAAGAATGGAAGTAATCGAAATCGAAGTTGAGAAAGAAGTGACAAATCCGTTTGTCAAGAGTGGCTTGGTGAGGACACCGCCACCGCAAACCCAGCAGGTGCAAAAGCAGCACACGAACGAGCAGCAGGCTCAGCAGCAGTATAGCGCGTGGACGAAACCACCAAAACCACCGAGGGTAGAGGCAGCGAAAAAGTTGGTGGACGAGCTACACGAGTATGTGGATAAGAGAAGTAACGTGCACAAAGACATCAAGGCGTTGGTGATTAAGCTCCAAGGCGCTCTTGGTTCAGCTGTAAAGGAGTGGAAAAGCGTAGTGCAGAGAGCAGAAGCTGGGGAGAAGGAGTTGTTAGCGGCGAAAACTGCCTTAGAGGCACGTCGCGCAGCGCAAATGCAAAGGGCAGAAGCCGACACAGCTAAGAGGGAGGTCAACACGGTGAGTAGTGTCCCCCAAAGAGGCCAAGGGCATCGCCTGGAGATGTTAGACCAGGTGGTCCCAAGAGACACAAGGATGCCCGTGTCACTGGAGCTAAACTACCACCAGAAGCAACCGACGCGGTAAACAGCCGCACTGAATGGCAGGTCGTCGGCAAAAAAAAGGAGAAAGCGAGCAAGAAAAACCCGCCCAAAAAACGTAAGGTCGTTAGGACGAGGAATAAGTGCGAGGCTCTCATCGTCAAAGCGAGCGACGACTCGTACGCCGAAGTCCTACGCGCTATGCGGATGAACCCGGATCTTAAGGAGCTAGGGGAAGACGTGCAAAAGGTCAGGCGCACTCGTAATGGTGAGATGCTCCTCGAGCTGAAAAGAAACCCCAAAGCAGGCAGCATCTCGTACAAGGAGCTTACCGAGAAAGCCCTCGGAAACAAGGTGGAAGTAAGAGCCTTGTGCCCGGAAGCGACTCTCCGGAGTAAAGATCTGGACGAGATTACTACGGAGGAGGATGTAAAATTAGCCCTGAAGGAGCAATGCGAGCTAGGAGAGGTCCAGATGACCATCCGTATCAGGAATGGACCTGACGGCACCAAGGTAGCCTCAATTAAGCTGCCAGTAGATGCAGCTAATAAAGCGTTGAAAGTGGAGAAAATATGTGTGGGTTGGTCTGTGTGCCCATTGAGCGTTTCCCAGCTATCGGACGTGTGCTTCAAGTGTCTGGGTTTTGGTCACTTCGCACGGAACTGTCAAGGGCCGGATAGGAGCAAACTATGCAGAAGGTGTGGCGAGGAAGGTCACAAGGCAAAGGATTGCACGAAGCCTCCGAAATGCCTAATTTACGCTGCCACGGAGGATAACAAACATCCTACAGGCGGTAGCAGATGCCCAGCCTTCAAACGAGCGAGTGCAACGAAGTCCCAGTGGAGGTAGTGCAAATCAGCTGAACCAACCACTGTGATACGGCACAACATCTTCTGCGGCAATCTGTTGCGGAACATAGATGCGATGTTGCGATAATTTCGGAGCCATACCAAATTCCACCCGGAGATGGAAACTGGACATCAGACGGAGCCAAAGCAGCAGCGATATGGGCAGTGGGAAAATACACCATTCAAGAAGTGGTGCACTGCGCAGATGAAGGGTTTGTTATAGCCAAAATCAACGGATTCTTCATCTGTAGTTGTTATGCACCTCCACGATGGACGATCGAATTTTTTGTTGTCAAACGTCTTAGAATTGCATGAAACGTCGAGATTTATTTCATCGCAAAAATTTTTTTTTGAAAAAATCGACTTTCTGGGGCTTGAATTTTGAAGCCGATTTTTCGAAAAAAAATTTTTTTCTGGATGATACTAATGTCGTTTTCGTTTTTAAATTGCACTACACCGGTGTAGGTAAGGTTGCACTGAAACCGTTCGTTTTTGCCAATTGCACTACACCAGTGCTACACTTTTTCTGCACCGATACCACTGGTGTAGCACTCATCAAATGTTTGGTGTAGCTCTGTGCAATGGAATCGTTTATGGTAGTCAATGGTTACTGTTTATGTTTTCATCATTTTTGTTCGTTTATTCATGCCATGGTGTAGCACTGCACCAGTGTAGTGCAAATTAAAAACGAAAACGCCAAAAATCTCTACGTTTCATGCAATTCTACGACTTTTGGCATCAAAATTTTTTTTTGATTGCGGATAATCCACCCCAGATTTGAACAAAAAATATTTAATTTGTTGAGTTTCTTATCCTTGCATCTCATCAAAACTTTAACAACGAGACTTTTTCTTCGGCCCTACATGCCACGAAATGCTGTAATCAGAAAGCACCCTTCAAGGTAATAAAAACATCGATTCACTCCTTATTAAATAATAAAGTTCACAGCAGCAACCAGTTTTCGTCGAATTCTGGAACGTGCCCAGGTGAAAGTCACACCTATTCTCCATGCGGTCTGGGAAGTTAAAACGAACGAAAGCTGCATAGCAAGAGAAAATGAGAACCGGGGGTGAAAAAAAAAACTTTTCTCGTTTACATCTGCTACGCCCCAGTCCCCGAAAAGAAAGCACTTTTGCTCCAAAGCCACCTGTCACATCCATATTAGACCCATAACAGAGGCAGCTCCAATAGGGAAACATCATACAAAAGGCATCACGTTCCGAGGATGCTGTTCCCCTTTCCCCCTTTTCAACGATGTAATTGAGTTCAGACGAGCTCCCAACATATAAGGTGACGATCAACGTTCAACACGGTGACGCGGATGAGAGCTTGCGGAATTTATGACGACACTTCCGAAGTGCTGGTCCATTCCGAATCTGTGCATGTTGGGTTTTTATTCTCTTGTGGTGTATAGTTTATGGTTTTCCTATTTACTGATTTTCTTTATATCGAAAAAATTCCCCGCTCAATCTCGTTCACACCTTCATGGCATCCAATTGCGTAACCTCATCCGGATAACAATTTTCGGATTCTTTCAGGTCGATCGAAGCAACGAAGAAATTTGCCAATTTCGACCTATTTAATCTTCCCGCCGGCTCGGGCGATCTTACAATATTAGTTTGAAGAAAATATGCCCGATACTTTGCACGTCCCGGAAGCAACAGGGAAAATTTCCACTTGCTGATTCACCGGTCCGGATTTATGCTTGCTACTAAACATCCACACCGATGGTCCCGAAACCGAGTTATCCCGGCAGCGGTATCCCGGCGCGATAAGTTTTATTGTTAACCGAGGTTTAAGTTTTAATTAAATATTTTATAGGAACTATTTCGCAAACTGAGATAAATCAGATGAATGGGCGTAAAAGTTTCACTACGCAGAACCTAGCAAGGTGTGTCCAACTCGTTCAGACTGTGCTTGCCCTCGTTAGTACATCCAGAGGCGATGCAGAGAAAAATGGTCGGTATTTGTCAAGTTGAAAGATTTTCCGAGGCTTTCCTCCAGGCCAACAGGGTACATGGCATGTAATCAGGGTTTGATTATATAATAGGAAAATTTTGTGCTAGAAGAAAAGACCATTTTTTGTGTGATCCTTACGTTCGTTAATAACAGGAGAGCTCCGCTGAAAAATTTACATGTTTGATTCGGAGTTAAATAAACTAATGTAAAAATAATAATAATAATAATAATAATAATTATTATTATTATTATTATTATTATTATTATTATTATTATTATTATTATTATTATTATTATTATTATTATTATTATTATTATTATTATTATTATTATTATTATTATTATTATTATTATTATTATTATTATTATTATTATTATTATTATTATTATTATCATTATTGCGGACGACTGAACAATACAGACTTTTACACATCTTCGAAGGCATGTGTATTTCGACGCATAAAACCCAGTATCGAGAAGGCCTTAGCGGTGGTTAGTGCAACGTGCTCCAAAAATATTAATTTGCTATCCAAATAAACGCCAAGATCCTTTATAACGGAGACTCGTTCGATGGTCAGAGATGAGATTTTATAGTCGAAAGCAATCGAAGAACGCAAACGAGAGAAAGTTATGACGTTACATTGCCGGTAGTTAACCTCCATACCGTTCATGTTGCACCATGCAATGAGTTAGTCGATGTCAGATTGAAGGACGTAACAATCCAAATTAGATTCTTTACAGCGAAAGATCTTCAGATCATCTACATACAGCAATTTAGGAGATTTTATTACTTTGCAGAGGTCGTTGATAAATAGAACAAAAAGCAGTGGACCAAGATGGCTTCCTTGAGGAACACCTGAAGATATTTCGAACAGAGAAAATATTGTATGTCCGATACGCACGAAAGCACTTCTCCAATTAAGTAAGTATGTCCAAATCGTGTCAGCCAATCCGGGAATCTGAGTCTATTTAATTTCTCGACGACAAAACGGTGAGGAGCACTGTCGAAAGCTTTGGACAAGTCGAAGTAAATATTTGTTGTAGTCGAACGTTTTCTAACAAACCCGTGTTGTTCTTTGGCAATTATGGGATACACTGACTCGTTCAAGATATCATGCAACATACTTTCGAGTATTTTTGGTAGGCAGCTGAGAATTGAAATCGATCGGTAATTACTTACATCGTGAATGTTACCACTTTTGTGAATCGGAGTTATTGATGCAGTTTTCTATGCAGTCGGAAAGAGTACCTTTTTTGCGGCTGGCGATATACAGGGTCCACCATCTAACATTTTATTTTTGGTAACTTTAATGTCACTTCTGATTCGACAGAAACTTAGTTTTATCCTTCCGCTGAACGAAAATGGTTGTGTAAACTCTTGAGGAACGCGTGAAAATAGTACAGTTTTACTTTGAAAATCATCTTGAAGAAGACGCCGATTTTTGCCAAAAAATCATCTTCTCGGATTAGGCAAATTTTCATCTCGGCGAGTATGTTAACAATCAAAATTGTCGCATCTGGGGGACGGAAAACCCGCACGTTATCATGGAGAAGCCGATGCATCCTCAGAGAGTGACGGTTTGGTGCGGATTTTGGTCTGGCGGCATCATTGGGCCATTTTTCTTCGAAAATGAGGCAGGAGCCGCCGCCACGGTCAATAGCGAGCGCTACCGCGCCATGATTAGCGATTGCTTCTTCCCGTTACTTGAAGAGGAAGACTTGGACACCATTTGGTTCCCACAAAACGGCGCTCCGTGCCACACAGCCAACGCTACGATCGATCTTATGCGCACAGTCTTAGAAGATCTAATTATCAATCGAAATTCGGATGTCGTTTGACCGCCTCGGAGCTGTGATTCGACGCCGTTAGACTATTATCTTTGGGGAGCTGTCAAAGATAAGTGTAATGTCGACAAACCAGAGACAATTCAACCCAACACTATATCACCTCGGCGAACGACCAAACGGTTAAAGCCGAGGCTCTAAATAAACGAATAATAATAATAATAATAAGACAATTCAAGCCTTGAAGGACAACATTCGTGCAGCCATAGTTGAAATAAAGCTGCATACAATCGAAAATGTACTAAAAAACTGGACCGACCGTATGGCGTACTGCAAGGCCAGCCGAGGCAGCCATTTGAATGAAATTATATTCTACAATTAACCGGAAGGATTGTACTTTAATATGAAAAAATAAATTTTGAAATCGGATGAATTGTGTTTTATTGCATATTTAAAAAAAAAAGTTACATGGCGGACCCTGTACTTCCAAAAAGTCTTCGGGTTGACCTTCACATTATCCTCGATGCGCTGTATGTAGTTACAAAACGAAGTCACGTGTAAAGAGTTGTATTGACGCTCTACTTCACTTGACTCTGCTTTATGTCATTCACACTTAGTTTTAATGCAACGATTGTTTACATTCCTTAACCGGTTCCGTAGATTCTGAAGTTCAGCGTTCCACCAAGGCTGATTGTGTTGCTTTTGAGGAGAGCGTCGAATCGTTCCTGGTCGGGACTCGAACATACGACAACTGACTTGTAAGGCCAGTGCCCTATGCATTGAACCGCTAACCCGGGATACAATTTGTAATCAACAATAATATAAATAATACATGAATTTAAAAAGCTTTTCTAACCGTGAAAGAAATAAGTATGTTACTTGAAACTACAAATTGATGCAATGCACAAATTTTATAATGAGCTGAATTCAATTCAAGTTAAATGTTGCTCAACATGCCGTCAAATAAGCTTTGTTAACATTGATATTAATAATAATTAAATCTGCAAAGCAAAGTCCTGGCATTACATTTCTTTTGTGGAATTTAGCCTTTCTTTTTCAACAGACTTCGCAGCCGATTCTTAGTGTACAGAATCATTGCATGGCTAGTACTATGGATCCTACTGACACTAAGAATCCTTCCAGGTCGGGGCTCGAACATACGACAACTGGCTTGTAAGACCAGAGCCCTATGCATTGAACCACCAACCAATTTAAATAATTAAATCTGCACAGTGCATATTAATAATTTATTAAATCTGCACACCTTCTAAATATTCTAATATCGTCCATGTTGGCTGAATTATTATTTGTTAGGATTTTATATCCAACCATGAAGAAAATGTTATTACTGTTGTGATTGATTCTCAATTTATATACTTCAGGCCTTCGGTTTTATGGTAGTGCATCGAAGGATATCCAGTAACTCATTTATTTAAAGAACATGTTTAAAAGATGTAATATTCTTGTTATATTTTTGTTCCATACACTTCCTGCGCCGCCATAAACTTTTGTAGTGTCCAAACCACCTACTCATATTACTTATATTTCAGTTTTGCTACCATTACGTTGCACCAATTAATCGCATCAATCAATCACAATAAACTAATTATCAAATTAAATAAACTTGTTATGTTTATGTTACCGCTACATAAATTCACAGTCTGTCAAACGATATCATGACAATGGCTCAAATATCAGAAGATTAGAAGATTAGAAGATTAGAAGATTAGAAGATTAGAAGATTAGAAGATTAGAAGATTAGAAGATTAGAAGATTAGAAGATTAGAAGATTAGAAGAATAGAAGATTAGAAGATTAGAAGATTAGAAGATTAGAAGATTAGAAGATTAGAAGATTAGAAGATTAGAAGATTAGAAGATTAGAAGATTAGAAGATTAGAAGATTAGAAGATTAGAAGATTAGAAGATTAGAAGATTAGAAGATTAGAAGATTAGAAGATTAGAAGATTAGAAGATTAGAAGATTAGAAGATTAGAAGATTAGAAGATTAGAAGATTAGAAGATTAGAAGATTAGAAGATTAGAAGATTAGAAGATTAGAAGATTAGAAGATTAGAAGATTAGAAGATTAGAAGATTAGAAGATTAGAAGATTAGAAGATTAGAAGATTAGAAGATTAGAAGATTAGAAGATTAGAAGATTAGAAGATTAGAAGATTAGAAGATTAGAAGATTAGAAGATTAGAAGATTAGAAGATTAGAAGATTAGAAGATTAGAAGATTAGAAGATTAGAAGATTAGAAGATTAGAAGATTAGAAGATTAGAAGATTAGAAGATTAGAAGATTAGAAGATTAGAAGATTAGAAGATTAGAAGATTAGAAGAGTAGAAGATTAGAAGATTAGAAGATTAGAAGATTAAAAGATTAGAAGATTAGAAGATTAGAAGATTAGAAGATTAGAAGATTAGAAGATTAGAAGATTAGAAGATTAGAAGATTAGAAGATTAGAAGATTAGAAGATTAGAAGATTAGAAGATTAGAAGATTAGAAGATTAGAAGATTAGAAGATTAGAAGATTAGAAGATTAGAAGATTAGAAGATTAGAAGATTAGAAGATTAGAAGATTAGAAGATTAGAAGATTAGAAGATTAGAAGATTGGAAGATTGGAAGATTGGAAGATTAGAAGATTAGAAGATTAGAAGATTAGAAGATTAGAAGATTAGAAGATTGGAAGATTGGAAGATTAGAAGATTAGAAGATTAGAAGATTAGAAGATTAGAAGATTAGAAGATTAGAAGATTAGAAGATTAGAAGATTAGAAGATTAGAAAATTAGAAGATTAGAAGATTAGAAGATTAGAAGATTAGAAGATTAGAAGATTAGAAGATTAGAAGATTAGAAGATTAGAAGATTAGAAGATTAGAAGATTAGAAGATTAGAAGATTAGAAGATTAGAAGATTAGAAGATTGGAAGATTGGAAGATTAGAAGATTAGAAGATTAGAAGATTAGAAGATTAGAAGATTAGAAGATTAGAAGATTAGAAGATTAGAAGATTAGAAGATTAGAAGATTAGAAGATTAGAAGATTAGAAGATTAGAAGATTAGAAGATTAGAAGATTAGAAGATTAGAAGATTAGAAGATTAGAAGATTAGAAGATTAGAAGATTAGAAGATTAGAAGATTAGAAGATTAGAAGATTAGAAGATTAGAAGATTAGAAGATTAGAAGATTAGAAGATTAGAAGATTAGAAGATTAGAAGATTAGAAGATTAGAAGATTAGAAGATTAGAAGATTAGAAGATTAGAAGATTAGAAGATTAGAAGATTAGAAGATTAGAAGATTAGAAGATTAGAAGATTAGAAGATTAGAAGATTAGAAGATTAGAAGATTAGAAGATTAGAAGATTAGAAGATTAGAAGATTAGAAGATTAGAAGATTAGAAGATTGGAAGATTGGAAGATTAGAAGATTAGAAGATTAGAAGATTAGAAGATTAGAAGATTAGAAGATTAGAAGATTGGAAGATTGGAAGATTAGAAGATTAGAAGATTAGAAGATTAGAAGATTAGAAGATTAGAAGATTAGAAGATTAGAAGATTAGAAGATTAGAAGATTAGAAAATTAGAAGATTAGAAGATTAGAAGATTAGAAGATTAGAAGATTAGAAGATTAGAAGATTAGAAGATTAGAAGATTAGAAGATTAGAAGATTAGAAGATTAGAAGATTAGAAGATTAGAAGATTAGAAGATTAGAAGATTGGAAGATTGGAAGATTAGAAGATTAGAAGATTAGAAGATTAGAAGATTAGAAGATTAGAAGATTAGAAGATTAGAAGATTAGAAGATTAGAAGATTAGAAGATTAGAAGATTAGAAGATTAGAAGATTAGAAGATTAGAAGATTAGAAGATTAGAAGATTAGAAGATTAGAAGATTAGAAGATTAGAAGATTAGAAGATTAGAAGATTAGAAGATTAGAAGATTAGAAGATTAGAAGATTAGAAGATTAGAAGATTAGAAGATTAGAAGATTAGAAGATTAGAAGATTAGAAGATTAGAAGATTAGAAGATTAGAAGATTAGAAGATTAGAAGATTAGAAGATTAGAAGATTAGAAGATTAGAAGATTAGAAGATTAGAAGATTAGAAGATTAGAAGATTAGAAGATTAGAAGATTAGAAGATTAGAAGATTAGAAGATTAGAAGATTAGAAGATTAGAAGATTAGAAGATTAGAAGATTAGAAGATTAGAAGATTAGAAGATTAGAAGATTAGAAGATTAGAAGATTAGAAGATTAGAAGATTAGAAGATTAGAAGATTAGAAGATTAGAAGATTAGAAGATTAGAAGATTAGAAGATTAGAAGATTAGAAGATTAGAAGATTAGAAGATTAGAAGATTAGAAGATTAGAAGATTAGAAGATTAGAAGATTAGAAGATTAGAAGATTAGAAGATTAGAAGATTAGAAGATTAGAAGATTAGAAGATTAGAAGATTAGAAGATTAGAAGATTAGAAGATTAGAAGATTAGAAGATTAGAAGATTAGAAGATTAGAAGATTAGAAGATTAGAAGATTAGAAGATTAGAAGATTAGAAGATTAGAAGATTAGAAGATTAGAAGATTAGAAGATTAGAAGATTAGAAGATTAGAAGATTAGAAGATAGTATTTGTACCCTAAAAATTAGTAATTTACTAATGAATCATAGATGCTACTTGTTTTTAAAATCAAAAGGGTCGAACTCAGCGAAAAATGTGTAGATTTGTTTTGCCAGTGAGAATCATTCTTTCACTGACGGTTATTGCTCACTAAAATTATTATAATTCAATACTCAAGTCGTAAGATGATGCAGAACCTACCCATCTTTTACACTATAATTTGTGACTTGTTACCTGTTCTCCACTGACCGCTTTAGTCCTTCTTCAATGAATCGCAGCTTACCTGGAAATAAAAATAATATGAAAATGTTAATGCTTTGCCTTTGGCTATAGAAAGGTTATAGAATTGTTGGAATAAAGATTTTCGAACGGAGCCACGGAGACCCATGGATTTATATACCATTCAATTCAGCTCGACGAGATCGGAAAATGTCTGTGTGTGTGCTCGCTTGAAAGCTGCTATTGGATCATTGTTAAAGTTCGAAGATCAAATAGCTGTGACGTCTGGTTCCGAAGATATAATGGTATAAGTAACGTAACCGCCAAAATGAGTAGTTTTTCACCGTTAAATTCTCTCAAAGATTACTATACCGATTTCAGCATAGTTAGGCTCGTTTGTAAACTACTATTGGTTAAACAAAGTTTAAAGTTCAAATTGCAGGCTCCTATGATTCCGGTGAAATAATGGCGTAAGTGACGTAAACGTCAAAGCTCATTACCGCTCAAATTTCTCGTATGTGGATTTACCGATATCAATAATTTTAGGCTTGTTCGAGACAAAAATTAGACTGTGTTATACAATCGAACAAGGGACGTAATGGACAAAATGTTGTTTTTATCTGTATAACTATTTCAGATTCAAATTGTGATGAACGCTTGGTCTGAAACGCGCATCTGAGAAATGATGCCAAATATGTTACATAAACACTGAAGCATGAGAAAGGTATTATCACACCACTAGGTGGATTAAGAATATTGTTTTCCGTATATTTAGCGATAATACAGTTCGAGCCATAAGGATAGTAGAAAACAACTACGAATAGAAAATGCCTTATCGCTATCCTCTTCCGATCTCTCCGATCCTAACGCTTTTCAACTTCCAATTATCTGTTCATTTTTGTTTGTTCAATCACGGCTATCTTGATTACCCGGTGGAATAAAATTTCAACCGAAAATACCCCATCTCTAAAGTACAAGTGCCATTCTCCTCGATATCTCTGATGGCCAAACGCCACGAAAGCTGCAGGAATCCTAACTCAAACATTGGGTATAAATCTGGTAAAACGGGTCGAACCATGACCCTCAGTTCAACTCCCGTTTGCCTAGGCACCTGTTTTCAGATGGTCCTTAATCTAAGATCGGCAACTGAGTGGAACCACTTGTTTAACCTTCCTGAAATTCACACCCAAGGCGAACCTCTCGTAAAACTTATCACAGCTCCCAAAGTCTTCTTGTGGGAACTGCGTCCTCCTAAAATCGAAAACTCCTTCGAAAAAGGAAAGCTGTCCTCTATCTTCCGAATCTAGGCTGACGGTGCCGATTTGAATTCGTCGTTTTTGTGGGAAAACACGCGCTCCTCGAACTCAGAAAGCAATACAAGCATGGCGGCCAGCTACATTCAAGCGAAGTAAAGTAAATGTTATGAAGACCATTTCTCGCATGAATGAAATTTCATCAGCGAACAGATGAACAACAACTTTGAAAACAAAAAACTAGCAACTCTGGTCCGCACCACTATGATCACACTTTTCTCACCCCAGCAGATAGATTTAAACCGACAGCAACTCGAGAAAGAAGTGGAAACAACCCATCTTGATAAAATCGCTTTTCCGCATTTTTTTTTTAATTTTTTCCCCTCGTTCTGCAGCATGAAGAAAAGAAAACATTGAATTAACGAGAAATCTGATACAGACTCTCGTCCCGATGATGATGCCGGAACATACGGACTTGGACAGGAAAACGGAAAGTGATGTTGAAAGCCCATTCCAGAATCACTGATTTCCTCTCATCTAATCTACCTAAGGCAGCATTAACATCATCTTCATATCGTTGTCAAAAGATAGCCTGAAACCGGTTTTCCTCTCGGTCCGGTGTGGAGCAGGGTTCGCTTCTACGTCACGTGACCCTGCTGCTACTCCGGGTAGTGGATTAAAAAGCAAATCCAGGAAGGATAGAGAAACGGTCCATTCAATACAGTCCGACCTCTACCCAGTATCAATAAACTAAAAAGCTCCCCTTTTGGCAGTGATTCGAAACGATCAACATTCCTTTAGTACCGTAAATTGGAGAGTAAATCGTCCGATTTTCATTTGTGTAACCGATTCGGACCTGGGGTTGGACAAAAAAAACGAAAGCCAGCTTCGAAGTTGGCGATTAAGCTCCAACCGAACAAAACTAAAAGGACGAAAGAAGAGGGCCCATCGTCGTCAGTTAGAGAAAGCTTGGTTGGCATAGAAGACGATGATGCCGACGATTGGACTCCCCAATTCGCTGAGCTAAGCTGAATTGAATGGTAAGCGGAACAGGGGGAGAAGGGGGGGGGGAGGGAGTTTAAAAGAGCACGCAAAGAAATGAAATCCAGTTTTACGGGTTTGAAAATGGAAAAATCCAACGTCTTTAGTATCGGTGACAGGGCTGTATCTCGGGAATTGAATCGAATACCGGGAAGTAGCCATCATCGCAAAGTGCTTATCTGGTAAGGAGAGAAGGATTGTTCGTCGTGTGGTTATTCAAAAACATTTGCAAATGGCAGAGCGATTAGGACAGGAAAACAATTGGACAAACTTCGGTCACTGTTTGTGGAGCACAAGGAGGCCAACGTTCGCCTAGAGTTTGAGGGGCACCATTCAATGGTTTGTTGAATATTGAGTTTTTATGTGCAGCATCGTTTTCAACATCCTGGATGCTTTTCGAAGTCCTGCAGAGTACATAGGATATTTTATTCCATATCTTCTAAAATACAAAGTCAATCTGTTTGGCTGCTTTAGTGGTTACTGTTTAACAAGTTTTACTTTTTGAATTGTTTAAAATATTTTACTTGCCAAACTTGGTTTATTTGTTTGACTTGTTCGATTTGTTTGAATTTTTCGACTCGTGTGCCTTGTAGTATTACTAATTTGACTAGTTTTACAAGTACTGCTTATTTTAAAAGTAGTACTAGATTTATTAGTTTTATTTAATTTACTAGTTTTGTAAGTTTTACTAGATTTGCGAGTTTTATAAGTTTTATGAGTTTCACTCGTTTTATCAGTTTTACTAGTCTGTGTTTTGTCTGTGTCTTGTCTGTGTCTTGTCTTGTCTGAACTTTTTATTGATTGTCATATGTTTTTATTTAGAAATTCTTCCTTCTATCAGCATTTTGAACTGCAGTTTTCCAGCATCGATGCTGCAAACAAAAAACTTTATTCATTCATTCATTTGGACTCGATTCATATATTCTTGCTAACGAATAAAACTTCTTGGTCACCGTTTTCCACCGATCACCAGCCGAAAGCAAAACTAGAAAAATGTATTTTCATGCAATCGACAGTAGCAAATTCAATTCTTCCAAACTTCCAAACTGGTAGCCATTCGGTTTTATTTCATTCGAAATACCTGTTTTAATCTACCTAATGGTGTGATGACGTCTTTCTCATGTAACTCATATTTTCATTAAAATTGCTAAACGATTCTTAAAAAAACATTTCTTTGAACAAAAATGTTAGCTTGGACATACATTAGCATAACCTGTGATTTTTTATAGTCTGAACCCAAGTATATAAGGATCCTTCGTTTTTTCATCACCTCTCTAAATACCGGTTTAGAATTTAGATCCTTTTATTTGAGTCTAAGTTTGTAAAAATCGTCTTAGGTGTCTCTGAAAAAATTAAGAGAGTTTCGTTTTTGACTTTTGACCACTGTTTCCAGTACTTCCGGGACCGGGACCTAGAAACCGGTATAGCTAATATCAGTTCGTTTGCTCAGTAACCAGTATAACCTATAATTTGAAAGCTCTATATGACAGGTTGCAACTTCATACACACTACCCCTGGACCGCTTTTACAAAGAGGCAGTGGGGGCTCGTGCCCCCGAGCCCACAGTATTAAGGGGCTCTTGACGGGACCCACCGAGCAAAAAAGGTCAATCAGTTTGTTAGGTGCATCTTGCCCCCGGGCCCATTGAAACGTAAAAGAAGCGCTACGCTATCCGGCATTTCCGGAACCGGAATCCAGATCTGGATGAAATTCTACATCAACATATGGTAACATAATACTTTTCCTTTAAATCTAAGTTTGCAAAGATCGGTTTAGCCGTTTCTGAGAAATTGGAGGGATGTCCGATTTCAAGTACACGAGCACTTTCCCGGTACTTAACGGAACCAGGAACGATGATCCGGTATACCAAAAATCAATGTATTTGGTCATCAACTAACCATACCTGCATAATTGAAGCATTATACAGTGGAGTCTCGTACAACGCGGATTCGGTTTTGCCGGTATTCGATGTTGCCGGATTAGTTATTGCCGGATAACCACGATAAACGGGACCCATAGCATATGGGATTTCGACTGATTGGGGCTGTGAACGGTTATCTCGCTTCGGTCGACAGATAGAGCCACACAATCTTCGGCGAACTTGCTGTAGATACTTAGACCAACAATGTAGTATAGTTTGACAGACAATTAGTTGAGAGCTGCTCCGCCAGAGACGCTTTGAAAAATGCATGACATAAATCATTCGCTTAACACAGACAAAACTATTTTAGCTTCAAGTAACTCACAAATTACAGTATTTTGAAGAATGTGGGAAATCAAAGTTTGTCGAACAGCAAATGTTTCAACTAGGAATCACTTCATCAGATGTAATTAGTGTTCTTGAATACACATTTTAATTATCATTATTACACTCTTATCAAAAAACGAAAAAAAGACAGATCAAGTAGTGTAAACAATATCTCAAAATTCTGCAATTGGTGGCGTTAGTGTGCAATTGAAGGTTGGAAATTCATGTTGACTCATTCAGATGGTTTCTTCGAGAAGTTGTTCTAGGCAATGATGGCTTTTATCGTATCAAAGAACGCTCACTAGCAACTCTTCACACGATTCAATCAGTGCCATCAAAGAGAGACGGATATCATCGCAGCAACAAAAACCGATATGGTTCATTCAACATAGAATAGACACCAGTGCGAAAGCGAATTTCTCTCGATGACCTGTCTGAGAATCAAAGGTTAGCTCGCTGCTGTGGCGATTCTCTCTGAAGCAACAAATGGTCGCTTATTCTCGTTTCGCGATCCGATTCTGTATGGGCTGTTGATAATTGCGATAGAATCATTTTACTATTGCCGCGTATTCTAACTATGTGCATATAACCTTTGTATAAGTTGTGTCTATAGAAATGTCTGTGAATGCTTCACACCAGGGTTTCATCATCAAATCGAATCATCAATTCGCTTTATTATCTCATCGAAGTCAGTCGATAAAACAAAACCGCTTACGTTCGGGACAGAAGAAACCAAGTACAGTATTGTGTAGTGAACAATAGAACGACCTCGAAATGAGTGAACCAAACGAACAAAAGCTACCGCCGACACGAAAGAGTACAATTATTGTTGACTTCAGACAGTGCAAAATTCGACCTTCGATACGAGAACTTGAAGGATTGCTTAAGGAGCAAATGCATCTTGACATTAAACGTGTGCATTTACTTCAATTCAATAAGACCAACAATGTTGTTTATATCCAGTTCTATAAAGAGTTGGATGCAATTCAACTCGCTAAAGACAATAATAATGTGCACTATGTGGAGCATGAAAATATCAAGTAGAACATTCCAGTATATATGGAAGATAGTGCTATAGAAGTGCGTGTGCATGATCTTCCCTCAAGCGTCATCGATCCTTATATTCGCAAAACCATGTCCCAATACGGATATATTCTCTCTATCGAAAAAAAAAAGTGGAAGAATTTTTTCCCCGGTATTCTTATGTGACTTTCGGTCAGGATACAAGAATAAATAAACTGGACAAGGAGACAACTACACCAAAGGACAACGGTGCTTCCTTCACACCAACCCCAAGCAACCACAGTACATCTGTGACAGTCACCAACAACAGTGAAGCATCCCCTTCAACGAAACCATCCAACGTATCCCCTATAGAACAAAGTACACCAGCTGCAGTTAACAGCTTACCATCCAACCAACCAGCAACTACAAACAATGTACAACAAGACGCATCTACACCAACTAGCAACGATTTCAACAACAATACCACCGATGCGGCAATGAATGACGAGACGAACCGCGAACAAACTGCCCCTCAATCCTCGCAGGAGGAAAATGGAAGTTCCTCTCCCCCTAGAAAAAGGGGGATAACGAGATCCAATACAAAAAAAATTATCTAAAAACTCAGCTAAATCGGCCAAGTAAAGCTTGTACGCAAATAGGCCTGAATAATAATCGATCATCATCGATTCGATTTTCCACTTCCGATTCTCTCTTGGTAAATTCCACACAGCACCCGTCATTATCAGACTGTAATTTTTTTAAGGGCCGTGAAATACTCAGAGTATGAAGTGAAGCCAAAAAATGTAGAAAAATTCTCTCGCGTTTCATGCATTGAGAGACTCAAGTTCTGGTAGCATCTTCTAACGGATTGAAAATGTTGTATACAATATTGATAAATATCGAGCAGCTTCTGTCAAATTTTCGGCAATCACCAAGACTGGTTCTAGAGTTTCAATAACTATTAAATGATTGACTAAACAGTTCGTATTGTATCTACAAGGTAGTCTTCAGTAACTGAAAATCAGAATTGTTTACTAGAGTGACGTTATCGATCAATTTTTCAATAAATTGGTGGAGGATAGACAAATCGAAAACTGTTTTCCTAGAAGGCGCTGGTAATCTACTAGAGTATTAACATGAATAAGCTATCAGCATCTGAAATCTGAAGAACTTGAGAGTGTAAAATTCGAACTTTATATTAAAGTTTTGATTATTTGTATTGCTGGATATAATGATATGTACATATGTTAAAACATTTTTTTCTAATTTTATTTTATTGCGGCATCAAGATTTCTTGTAAACTCTTATAAATTGAGCATAGCATTGAACCGTACTGCCTTCGGAGAAAATTATATTGCATTTTAAATTATATTGCATTTAAAACCATAAAGTTGGATTACGCGTAACGATTTTAATTATTTAGAAAGGTGGTGGTTCAGAACCAGTTTCTGTGCAAAACAGAAATTATGTGCAAAACATAAAATGTATTTAAAAGTAATCACTCTATCAGGTGGAACATGTGTACCGTAATGTTTACAGTATCTATCAGAATAATCGTTTCGTTTACCTTTCACTGCATAATGGAGGGTGTTGTAGTATAAAATTTGTCCTCTACGCATAGTATATGCGCTAGTGCTCAATACAACGTAAATTACGACATATCTTAAATGTGTGATAATTCAGGAGCTATATATTGTGAACTCCCGGGTTGGCAGTTCAATGCATAGGGCACTGGTTTAACAAACCAGTTGTCGTATGTTCGAGCCCCGACCTGGAAGGATTCGTAGTGTCAGTAGGATCGTAGCACCAGCCAATACTTCTGTACACTCTGAATCGGCTGTGAAGTCTGTTGAAATAGAAGGTCAAATTCACTTCACTCGTTATATTCAATCATATACATTCCTGAAAAATCAATCAGCATTATCTGATTACGGCTTTTTTAAAATGTATCGTCTATTTATTCATTGTTCCCAATTATTTTTAATTCTCTAGTTCTTAAGTGGTAGGCTCAGGTATAGGAGCTATCGTAATCAGTTATAGCTATCGTAATTTGTTGACATGAAAGATGAAGAGATTTATAGCCTGTTCGCACTATACCGGGACGGGACCCTACCGGCGAGGAATATCGGTGGCAACCAAATGGATTTTATCCCAGATCCGGGATTCCAATACATATACACGCCGCCGCGGCGGCAGCTCAGTCATCGCCGATGAGGAAAAAAACGTCCCGGACAGTCCCGGACGGCCCCGTCCCGCACGGAGAACCCTTCGATCATAAAATTGCGATATCGCAGTTTTTGATTTTTTCGATAGTTGATTTAACTTATTTATTTTTGATTCAACCAATATGGTTTTTGATTTGCATATATTCAAGTAGTTGAAAAATATGTTATTTTGAATGCTGTCAAATGCCGCAGACAGTTGAAAGCAAAACAATAATTGCAATGCAAAATCAACAACTTTTTTAGCTGAAATCTGTTCGCGTCGCTTCAAAATGTCAATGAAAACAACATCGATGGTTAAAGCGTTTTGTGAAATTGTGTTCATTAGATTTGAGAAATTTATGATAACAAGTGTTTATATAATAGCAGTGTTGTGATAAAGTTAACCTTGTTTAAGATGAAAAAGATTTGGTGACCACTTAGAAAATCTTAATGAATGATCATCTCGTAATCTTCAATCAGGTATGCGCAAAAATTTCATGCTTTAAATTCGATCATTGATTTACTTCCAGCAGACTGTTTTACTTCCAGCTGTTTGATGCCGATGATGATGTTCATGCATTAGCAATAAAACGCTTTTTGACATGAATTTAATTTATGGAAGTAACAGGAGGGAAGGGTTTCAAACACACAGAACGCGCTGCGATTGAATGGCGCGTTTGAATTGCCGTCGCAAAATTCCAATTCCCAGCGGTTGATGCACCCAAGCTCATATAAATTTACTTAAATTTTCGCAAATCAATAGCATTGTTCGAATTGATTCAACTATTTGCAATGTCTAAAACAAATAAAACCGATTTATTTTTCAACTAACAGAATTTTGTTTCAATAACAACACCAGTTATTTCAACTAAAACATTTGTTGAAATTGAAAGGTATGTGTCCTCATTAATTGACAGCATTTTTTTTTTCAAACAGTTAAATTAGTTGTTTCAACCATCGTTTCTGCTAACCGAAAAACAAAAATGACAGTTTAGTTAAAACAACAATCGATTAGTTGTACCAAATTTTAACCAATCGATTTCAGAAAATCAACTAATATTCTGGTTGAAATGGGATCGCAGGTGGTTCCGTGCGGTCGTCCCGGTATAGTGCGAACGGGCTATTACGCTTCATTGGGCTTCCCAGTTCAATAAAAAATAAAAATTTAAATTAAATTAAATAAAATAAGCAATACATGCCACGATTTTTGTACTTAACATTATATCTAAGTAAATAGTCAAAACCTCAGATTTCAGATGTCGATATTGATCCTAATACTTCAGTAGCTTACTGGCGTCTTCTAGTAAAACAGTTTTCAGTTTGTCTATACTTCACCAACTTATTGAAAAGCTGATTGATAACATCACTCTCGTAAACATTTCTAATTTTTATTTACAGAAAACCACCTTGTAGATATATAAAATCTCATTCATTTAATGGTTTAGTAATTTACAACCCTTACAACACTAACTATCAACATGTAATTCCGAAACTGGAAGTCGTATCCGGATGAAATTAGGTAGGGTTATATGAGGTTGTAGGTTCTTCCATTTGAACCTAAGCTTATGAAAATTGGATGAACAGTCTCTGATTCCGGTTCTGTGACTCCGCAACCGACAGTCTCATCCAGATCAAATTCAATAGCATACTAGGGGAATTATAAGGCCTTTCATTTGAATCTATTTTTGCAACGCTAATTGCCAATGTTTTGACGAACAATATTGATTGCTCTGCACTACCTACTACTACCAAATCAATATCAATGTTCGTTCTAGAGCACTTCGCAACAACAACCTCCTGAGAATGCCTCTAAGTCGTATTGATTACGGAATCAACGGTGCCGCTATTGGATTGCTACGAAACTTCAATGGATTCGATTTCCATTTTCCTCGTAGCAGAAAAAGTGATTTTTTTAAATATTCTTAGGAGTAACCATTAGAACTTAACAAACCTCGTTTGTTGATTGAAATATGAAATATAAAAACATAAGTATAAGTTGAAGGAAATCGGTTGAGTGGAAACCGAGGGCACTTTTTCTTCATTTTTTAACATATTTTACCACTTTACTCGCGTACCAGAGGTTTGATCCGGGTAAAATTCAATAAGAACCTTTTATTTGAATCTTAGACCTTTCATTTGAATCTTAATTTGTGAAAATCGGTCCAGCTATCTGGAGTGCACATTTTTGTTTCATACACACATCCATGCACACACACACACCCAGACATGTTGCGTACTCGATGAACTGAGTCGAATGGTATATGACAGTCGACACTCCGGGCCTCGGTTCAAAAGTGAATTTCCACCGTGATTGCGTAGCCTTTCTATATGAGAAAGTATTCGAGTAATACCGAAAATAAAAAGACCTAAACTAACAAAGTAAACCGAATCCTCCAAAAGCGAAAGCACCAAGCGATGGATGCTCGTCAGACATGGAAACTTTTCAACAGATTGGAAGTTACAACTTTACCTGCAAAGTTGAGCGATAATTTAGTTTTCTGGAACATTTGAGCTAGCCATCTGTCTTCGTGCGGAAAAAAACGTCAGTCAACAAGTTGCATATCGAGCAAGGGTAAACAATAGAGACCTTACCAATAACCGAGTGACTTTGCCAAACTTTCATCCTAGTGTCACTGTTCGGGAGGGGCTCAATCAAACCAAAAAAACGGGATAGGCTGGCTATTTCGACTACATAATTGATGAAGAAAAGGCATTTAATCGCTACTCGCCCAATGAAATGATAGGGAACAGGGATAATAATGTTAATTGGATTTAGCACGTTAAGAGAGAACTTTCGTTTATGTTTATTTTTGGTTTTTTGCAGTCGCACTAATGATGGATTTAATTGATGGCGTTGGCGTTCTGATGAATACTTGGTCATTAATAAAAACCAACTTTATTCGCGATGAGGTAACTTTTC